>NW_009726538.1:6819-16176 GCF_000703405.1 Apaloderma vittatum | reverse complement strand
TCAGCAGGGGTCCAGAAAAGACCCCCTTGCTTCAGCCTAGCCATGAGTCCTCCAAACCAAAGCCAAAAAAAAGTCACTCTATTGATTCTCATCCTGAATTACCTCTTCCAGGCACCTGATTCAGGACGTGGTGACTGTCCCCTCCTGACACCGGCTCCTGAAAGGAGCTGCCTGCGTGTTTGCAACTGGGCAAGGATGCAGCAGGAGCTGCTGAGCAGTGAGGAGGGAGGAAGGCAAGTGATGGCAGATTTCTCTGGCGTTTCCACACCGTTGGGGCTCTTGGTGAGCGAGCATTTGTCTGGTTTGAAAGCTCTTAGTGCTGCTGCAGGTGGGAGCCAATTTGTCTGCTTTCCTGCTCAGGTGCCATCTGTTTGCAGGGTTGCCTGCGTGGTGGATGAGCACGGCAGGGACAGCAAAGGGAAGGGGCTGCCAGGGTGGGAGAGATGAGCCTCAAACTTTTCCTTGAGTAACTTCAGTGCTTCTGGCTGCTGCCGTTCCCTCTCCCCTGCATCGCGGCAGGGAAATCACAGCCTGTCATTCGCTGCTCCTGGAGTGTGATGGGGAGCCGAGGCACAGCTAATAGCAAACTATCATTTTAATGCTAATTTCCTACCATTAGCTCAGGCTGGGGGTGGCTCAGCCTGGGTGGAGGGAAGCGTTAGCAGATGGAGAAGGGGAGGGAGGGATGTGTGGGGATTGTTCTGCACCCTGAGAAGGGACTTCCAGAGGGCAGATGATTAAACCACCACTGGGAATACTGGTAGCAGATGCTGGGGTCGGTCTCTGGTGGACGTGGGAGGGAGGGAGAGGGACAGTTTGTTCCAAGTCATATCCCTGTAGGGATTTCTCAAGTACTTCAGGCTTTGGCTTGTATTTGGTGTTTGCTGCTTGTTGCCAGCCCTCAATGTGTTGTGACCCAGGGGGTGCTCGGAGGACCAGCGTAGTTGTCCTTTTAACAAAGGAGCCAATCAGGGTTGGGTTTAGCTACTGTCTTTTTGTGAGGAGCTTCCTAGTTCAGGAGCTTGGACATCTGTGTGGGCCATTAGGCTTCAAAACGGAAATTTTGAAGTCATTCTTGAGAAACACAAGAGCAAAAAAAAGAAATTTGCCCTTTTGCCATAGGAACAAGCTCAGCTGCCCCAGGCTGGAATGCTGGCAGGAGAAACCAGTGGCAGAGTTTGGAGTTGTGAAGGAAACCGAACCATTTCCCTGCCCTTTCCAGACATGGGAGTTCCCACATCCAACCTCTTGGTGAGCCTCCTCTAGCCATGCCCACCAAGTGGAAGAGCCTGTGCTGCTCTCCAGGCTGGTATAGGTGCCTGGGAGCTCCTGGGGAGTTTGGAGAGAGGTGACTGGTTGCAGGAGGAGTGTAGGGCCTTCTTGGCATTGTGTTGGCAGCAGTCAGAGAAGTTCCTTTGCCATTTCTAGACCTGCTTGGAAATCTTGGGATTAAAGAGACGTGAGCTCGGATGCTGTGCCTGGCTGGGAAGAAACTGGTTGCCTACTACTGAGGGAGAGCATTGCTTTAAGGCAAGGACCCAGTAAGTCTCCTGGTCTGTGGTGTGACACATCTTCTGAAGACCCCCTAGCCTGTGCTGATCTAGACCTTTGGCCTCATCATTTCGTGTGAAAGCATACATGGATTTTTTTAAACACCACTTAAAGACCATTTAAAAACTCTTGTGGCATCTAGCAGACAGGCAATGGAGGGGCAAAAGCAGCCATGATAAAGGAAAGGAAAACCAGCAACTGGTTAAATGGCAAAGGAATGGGAAGCCAGGAGGGGACCACCCTGCCAGGAGGCCATTGGCACAAGGCTACTTTAGCAGAGCAGCGTTGCTTGCTGTGGTTGCCAACTATCAGATCCACCCCCGGGGTGGCGCGTGACGCACTTTTTTGGGGGATCTATTTCCATGTGAAAAAAATGTCTCTTATCTTTCCTGAAACCTCTTCCCTGTCTTGGATGAAGAGAGAAAGAAAAAAGTGAAGGGCTACTTTGTCCTAGCTGAGGAGAATCAAACAAACTTTCTTTCAAGTTAGCTGAGTGAGGAAATAAGCGCCTTACATATTCTCAAGAATAATACAATCAAGTAGTTGGGGCGAAAAAATACAATATATAAAATAGCATTGCTTTTCCCAGTTCAGCACTCTGAATAATGAGCCTACAAGCTGGGGGGAGAGCTCCCGGGAGAGGCGCCTGTGTACAGGAGATGGACACAACAAGTGTCTCGGATGGGCCGATATCTGAAGCGATCTCTCTCTAATTTTCTACATCAGTGAGAACAGAGCGCGGTGCCATCAATCATAGTCAACCTCCCCTCGGAAAGCCGTCTCCTGCCTCGTACTGCAGTGTGTGTCCCCCCCACTGCTTCCGTCCCCGACTGGGGACCGCAGGTGTCCTGACCGGCAGCGCTTGCAGGCATGTTCTCTCCTGGAGGGTTTCTTCTTGGTCGTGTTTGAGCCTGCATGTGTTTCTGCCTTTCTCCTTCCTCCACCCCGGGCACCTGTTCCTTGCTGGTGCTTTATTTCCAGACTGTGTCTTTCCTTCCTGGAGTCAGAAAAGGCCAAATACTTCCTTTATTGCTACTGAGGAGAAGGTGTGGAGCTGCCTGTCCTGGGATAAAACCACTGCATGCTGCCTGGAGGAGGGATGAAGGGGGTGGTTTTGGTGCCTGTACTGCTCATCTGGGGTCGGAGAGGTTGGGATTTACAGCTCCATTGAGGCTAGTGGGACACAGACCTGTGGTTGCGCTTGGTTCTTTTACTGGAGGGTGGACACACGTAGTGGGTTTGATGACTCTTGCTGCTTCATCTCTCTCATGCGCTAGGGTGGGCACTCATGCTCAGTTGTGGCGGCTCGTGGACCTACCAAAGCCTGGCTAGCTGATGCCAGCTGTGATGACACAGAAGTGGTTTGCAGTCCCACTTCTGGCTCTGTGGGCTCAAGCACCAGCTAGAATCAAGGATGGTGCTTCTTTCTTGAGTACATCCCTAGACAGAAACATCTTCTGAACAAACCTGTGTGATTTCCACCTGCCTCTCAGCCTCTTGACACAGGCTTCTGAGAGCTGCCAAGGATCCTTGACCTCTCCTTCAGGCATGGTTTCCTGCATATGTCAACCCTGCTCTGGTGTTGTGGAGCTGCTGCTGTCTTCCCTAATAGCTGCTTTGTTTACTTCACAAATGCCTGCCCTTTCTGTAATGAGCTGTGATTCATCCTGGTTTATCCAGTGCTCAGAGGTACCTCCAGCAAGGAAGAGATGTGCCATTAAACCACCTTCTAGACCACTCTCTGAACCACGGTTGATGATAGCCCAGAGACATAAAACAGGGTGGACAAGGCGGGGACAAGACTGAAACGGAGCAGGGTAAAAGGGGCTGACTGGGTTGGAAACTGCTGGGAGGTGACATGCAGGGACAGATGAATGGCAGGCAGGATGGAGGGATGAAGGATGTTTTTTTAAAGCATCTGCTTTCCTCTCTTCCTCTGCTTTATAACCTGTTTTTATAGAGACTACATGAAGAACACAATTTTTTTTATTAGCAGCCTGGGAGTGGAAAGTAATAAAGATTAATTTTTTAAATAATTCCTTGCATTATCTTTTAATTTCCTGTGGCAGGGTTTGACTTTTAAATCTGCAAATGGAGTTAACCGGCAACGTGCTCCTCAGTTCGGAAGCAGCAGCTGAAGGAGCTACGGGACTTGGTGAAGGTGGGAGAGGCCCCAAAGTTGACGCTGGAGTCCCAGCCTCTCTTGGGCTGGCCACGGTCTGTTCCCTGGCCAAAAGGATCTGGTTGGGTCTGCAGAGCTGGGCTGTATCTCCGTCCCAGGAAAGCTTGGAGAGATCAAATCCATACTGCAGCTCATGGTGTCCGTTCTGCTTTCTTTTGTTGAAGGTAATGATGAAGCTTCCCTGAGGAGGAAGAGGGAAACCCCTCCCTGCCCCCTGCATCCATGCTCTCTGTCCCAGCCTCCATGAGCACAGAAGAGCTGATGCTCTGCAGGGCTTTAAGCTGCCTGGCAGACCAGCTTACGGTGGAGCTGAGCTACCTTCACTGGCTCGGATGAGCTCTCACGTGCCCTGTGAGTGTTCCCATAGCCAGGGTTGCGCTGAAGCTGGGCAGAAGCGATGCCCAGCATACGGACTCTTACTTGGACCACTGACCTTCTGTTCATAGCTTGTCCTTCATCCTACGGACATGCTGGCTGCTCATGTTTCCTCTGAACTTCTGATCTCCCCGTAAAGCAAGTGGTGGAGACAGAGAGCAACTATTACAGAGAACCGGCCAGTCTGGACAAGAAGCCTTTTGGCTCATGCAGGTATGAAAGCAACTGTAGCTCAAGTGCCTGGTGTGGGCTTTGAGACGTCAGAAGGGAAGCTGAGTGAGGAGGGTAGCCCACTGGGAGTGTTGACCGTGTCCTGAAAAGGCATTCTATTGGATTACATCACTCCTGTGTTGGATCCAGAACTGGGATGAGGTGTTTTGGAGATGCCTGGGGACAGGGAAGAGCCAAATCGTGCATGGCGAGTGCTGTGACCCAGACAGCTCCTGGCTCCCTCTAACAGGTGCCATCTGGAGCTGGCTCTGTGCATGCTTGGGTGTCTGTGTGCTTTGGCAGCCCTCTGATGGCCAGCTCTGCTGACCCAGCGTGGGAGGACTCTGCTTCCCCTCAGACTGCTTCTCTGCACAGGTGGGAGATCGACTTCGCATCACGGTAGCGAGGCTCCAGTCACAATTTGGGCTCACCGCTCTCCCATACCCTCCCTTGCTCTTGGGAAGAGGAAGAGCACATCTCAGCCCATCCCCAGGTGTGAAAGCTGGTTGCCCCATGCCAGGTCATCCGTGTTTGTTGGCATTTTGCTGGGCAAAGCTGTCCCTGACGAGGTTTGGGTTTGCGGGCACGGTGCTGGTCGATGTAGGGAGGTCTGCTTTTGGAGGCTGTGTGACTCCTGGGCACCAGGCATTGCACTCTCAGTACCAAATGGGTTTTGAGTTCTGGTTTTGTACGTTGGCAGCAGGCTGAGATCTCATCCTACTGGCCACGCTTCATCTGACTGGATCCTCTTTTGTCCAAGGGAGTGACAAAAAGCTTCGGTGTGTGTGGCTTGTGCATGTTTTGGGTGGGAGAACACATTCCTCAGCTTATTCTTTGGATTCTTCATTGATTCAAGTGTCGGACAAAATAAAAGTACCCTGCCCTCTGCCAGCAGAAGACACAAGTGCTTTATGGATGCCTCTGATCTCAGGAGGGAAACTGAGGCACAAAGAGATGGCTTGATGTCTGTACCACCAATACCTCCATAACACATGCATCCATCCCTCTGAGTACAGCTGCCAGCCCTGGAGTCCTGGTGTGCTATGAGCTTTGAGTTGCGGTTTTCAGCCAAAAGAAGCATCGTTTGCTGAAGTTAGTGAGTGTCAGGAAATCTGGGGGCAGTTCCCAATTGTCAGTAGCTGTTCAAAAGCAGAAACCTCTCCTCGTGTGGTGGGGGGTTCTTTTATTTCCTTCTGAAGTCACAGAGAGAAAAATGGAAATAAAAAGCAGCAGGGAGAGAGCTGTTAAAAAGCTTAAAGCCATCACAAGGCATTGGTTAGTTTATGTGCAGTGAAGTATACAAACAAGTTCTCAGCTTGTTGGTTGGAGCTGAAGAGCCAGTTGTTTTGTTTTTTTTTTTGTAGCGATAAATATGTTTTATGGCTCTTTTATGGGATTTTGTAAAATGGCTGTCCCAATAAATTATTTACCAGGGTAATAAAAGATCAAGGAAATGGTGCCAACTGTATTGCTGAGCATCTAAATCCCAAACTTCTACTGGGGTGGAAGGACCCTCTGAATTCCCGTGGCCTTATAAATGATGTCCATGTGTGCTGTTGGTCTACAGCATTCTTCTGGAGGCCAGGTCCCTAGCCAGCCTCAGCGCTCGGTGTATCTCCAGGAGGTTCTCAGGGGCCTGACATTGGTTTTTCAGCCCCTCAGCATCTGCTCCTGGAGATGGATAGCATTTCCTTCCACTGCTGGCTCTCTCAGCTGCAAACCTCTTGATGGTCTCTGTCTCTTTACTTGTTTCCAAAATATCTCGGAGGTGTAATGGTCCTTCCTGGTGTGAAATGGGAGGTAGAAATCACTTAGGAAGCAGCAAGGAGTTTGGAAAATGGCTCCAGCCCCTGCATACAGGCTGGAAAGGCTGCCACGTAGTCCTGCAAATAATGGAGACCTCCTCCCACCCCAGATACTCTCTTTGCTTGGTGTCAACCGCTGTGCAAGGGAAGGGACAGATTCCGCTTGCTGCTGGCCTGGTCTTTAGGGCAGACGAGCCCAAAATAGCCTTTGTGGAGGTGAAATAAGAATTTATGATGTTCCAGACACAGGCTCTATAAATGCATCTTTTGGAGCATTAGACTGGGCTTTGAGAAGTTCAGTCTCTCTCCCTCCCTGCTCCTCCCAAGGGGATAGAAGAAGGAGAGAGCTGGGTGTCCTACCCAGGGTTTCCCACCTCAGGACATGGCAAATACTTTGGCTGCATCCCAGACTTCCTGTACTAAGTGGGATTAGATTTAACTCACGGTCGGGTTTAAAAGACATCCAGTTTTTAATGCAGTGGCTTTTGTAAAGACTCCAGTTGAGAAGGATGCATCCCGATGTGGTAAGCTGGTCATAAATAAATTTAGACAGGATTTTAGAAGCAATTTCTGAGGCTTGAAAGAGATCATTCTGAAGTGGCCTGTATAAGGGCTGGTGGGTGGAAAGGGAGAGCCACTGTTTCAAGATAGCTCTCAATATTCACGGAAAGGATTATTCATTCAGAGCTTTTCCAGAGGGGAGAGTGCTTGGGTATCTGTTGTGTTCAAGTGAGACTGGATTGATCTTTATTTGTGCTGTCTTTAGCTTATATTAATCCCATGCCTCAGGCTGTCTGCTGTCTTCCACGGGGCCCAGGGAGGAATCCTCATCTCTGCTGATGCTTACTTCGGCTCCTGGGTTTGGTGTTGGTCCTTTCTCTCTCTGAAGTGGTGGAGAGCAGCCACAGCTGGAAACACATCTGGGGATAGGGACCAATTTTCCCAGACAGCCAACAGGGAGCACAGGGCTTTATTTGGTTTCCTTCTGGTGCCTGGAGGCTTCCTCAGATCTCAGGATTTTCTAAAATAGTTCCTCTGCTGTTAAAAGGCCCTGAGAAATTCATGGAGCTGCTAATCTTCCTCATTTACTCCCCATGCCATGTTATAATGGTGCTTTTTGGACATTTCAGTGGGCTGGTCCTGCAGCCTAGGACATGGCAATGTCTTCAGACCCTTTGGTCCAACAGAAGCACTGAGATGGAAATCCTGGGCAGCTCCTGGATGTCTTGAACTACCCTTCTGAGCTCTCTTAAGCCTGGGTAAAGGGCAGGCAGTAAAAAGGGAGCTTGCTTTTTGTTGCAGGGAGCAGAGGTTAGTACAGCACCTGATGTCTGGCTTTAAAGAAAACAGGACACATCTCCCAATGTCCCTCTTATTAATTGTGTAAACACGTCCTGCCGGTTTGGGAATGGGTGTCATAAATTTAAATGAGGATTGAGCCAGCACGGGGCGGGCGTAAGGAGCCCAGACAATGTATACAGGCTGAGTTTAGCATCTTCTCCCACTCACTCCAGACTCTGCAGCACAACTCCGCTGACTTCAGTGGCATTTCCTCCTGGCTTGCCTCCCCGTGATGGGAATTGGACTGCACATAATTGAAAAGGATGGGGCGTCTGCCAGCAGACCGCGAGCCGCGTTCCTCTTGGCAGCTTGAGCTCGTTGGTGGAGGACAAGGGAGACAGGCCAGGGCGGACACCTGCGTCGGGGGGTGTGGGGAGGAGGCGAGCAGCCTCAGCATTGCGGGGATCTCCAATCCATCTCCATCTGAAGCTCTCTGGCTGCAGCTCCCTGTTGCACAAGGGTTGCCCGTGCCCAGAGGGAGACCGATGTCTCCAGCTGCTTTTGCAGGAGCAGTAATTTGCTCTCATTTGCAGTCTCCCCCTTGCTGGCACTGGGACAGCCATGTGAATAAGTGCTCCTCCAAGCAGCTTTCTAAACCAAGGACATCATCTTGAAACACACCCTGTGATCTGGCCGGCTGTCGCTGACCCTGGGCTTTGCACTGCCACATCTCCAGCCCAAGCATCAGTCAAGAGAAACGGAGGGAGGTAAAAGGCTCCTGGGGTTTGCACAGTCCCGAACGCTAATGAGAGCTCGGCGCATGCGGACGGTGCTGCGGGTCTTGGTGTGAGGCCAGTGATCAAGACGCGAGGGCGTTGTAAATCCGGCTCCTACAAAGGATCCGCATTTCAAAGAGCGTTGTTTCTGTAGCTGCGCAGGGAGTGGACGTGCCTGCCTGCCACCAAGAGATGAAGCTGTTTGAACTATGGGCTCTGGGAGCCCGTAACTACCAGCTCTGCGTTCAGGGCATGGTTAAAGGGAAGCTTTTATAACCCCACACTAAATTGCACTGTGCTGAGCCTAGGAGAGGTGATGCTTGCTGGGCACGGCGCTGCCTAACACGGGCTGCATCAGATGAAAATGTCTTGAAATGAGGCTTTGCTTTCAAGTATACATGGTCCCTCACTTGACAGAAACGTCCCTGTTGCTGAGTCGATTCTGGCCATGCCTGTGTTAGAAGATCTTCTTAGGAAGAGCCATGTTTTGCCTCAAAAAGACTGCAGTCCAGGCAGGAGAGGCAGCCATGGGAATAGGAGGTGAAAAAAAAAAATCCAGTGGTGATGAAATGATTTAGTTTTGTCTTCCACTTGTGGCAGGGATTGAGTCAGAAACAACTGGATAGGGCCAGAGCTCCAGCCTGGCCATGGCTGCTGGACAAGGCGGCCTTAGTTGCATATGGCTTTTTAAAAAAAATAGAAGAGTCTTTTTTGGTAGTGAATTGTTGGGGATATTTTTGGTGGTGGTATTTTCTGGAAGCGGAAATTCCAGAGGGTCAGCGGTTTTGGGCAGCATGGTATGGTTTTCACTTCCCTATGTTGGCTGGCTCAGTGGGAGATGGAGCATCTCCTCCCCAGCACCGCCGGTGGCTGCTGTCACGCTTCCAGGGCAACTGCAAATCCCAGTTTCTGAGCGACTCCAGCCTGGTGTGGGATCATGACAGCCTCAGTTCACAGATGTCTTCTGGCGAGGGATGAGCTGACCTCTGCGTTTCTGAGACCCCCTGAGCTGAGACTAGGAGCAGGATCCCAATGCCCAGCTTGTGTTGAAACCTTGCTGGAAGAGCCTGGAAGGAGAAGCAGTAATAGGGGAAGATACTTCTTCTAGGAAGCCAAATAAAATAGAGCAAAGTGGTGACTGGACACAGCAAATAAGACAGCTTTGTGCGCTGTACCA
>NW_009726538.1:1293-6796 GCF_000703405.1 Apaloderma vittatum | reverse complement strand
AAACTGAGTGCGGAGCAAGGATGTTTTTCTGTGAATAAAACTGTTCTGTGTTTGTCCAGGTCAGCCACCTGTTGAGACCACCGCTGTGCAGTTATTTACATCTTGGCACTGTGAGGTGAAAAAAAAATAAAAAAAAACAAAAACAAAAAGAAAGAATAAGAATCCCATCTATGCCATGCAAAACACCTTAGTTCACTTGGGCTGTGGTCCAGAAAAGCACTTAAGCATCCATGAATGCCTCCCTGGGCGGTACCGTGTGGCATTCCCTCCTGGGGCAGGTCAGCAGAAGCTTTGCTGTCAGTGTTGGGAGCCAGGTGTCGCAGCGAGGAGGCAGGGAGGACCCCTTGACCCCTGCCTTTGCAGCATCTTCATGAGATGCTCTGCAAGGCAGCCCCTCTTGGCAATTCCCATTTCTTTTCAGCTGAGCCTGGATTGGGAAGTTATTATAATTTTATTTTTGTTCCTTAACTTAGTGACCCTGCCTGTGAGAAACTGAAACCTTCCTGGAAAATAGGACTTATTCTTTCCTACTGAGATGACTGGAGGCTTGTTCCTGGAGGACATCTTTTCTCAGACCAACAGGTACTTTGGGTCACCAGGGTGTCAAAGCAAAGTCTGATGGTCACAGTACTGGCTTTAGGCCTCTCTCACTTTCAAAGCTGCATCTATGGACCCATAGAGACCTCAAGCCCAGTTGCCAACAACTGGTCTGGCTGTGGGACCTGTGCGAGGCTCTCCCGGGAGCAGCAGAGCCCTCTCTTGATGTTTCTCTCCAGAAGTGCCCACATCAGCAGGAGGGCGGGCTGGGGCGAGCTTCTCCTCTGGCTCAAAGGGCTCCTGCGGAGAGCAGGAAGACAGTGAACAGCCCCACGGCTGAGACCAACGTGGGACCCAACACAGTCACTAGAGTGTCCTGGTCTGCTGCGACGGTGTGCGGGGCTGAGGACTGTGACATACAGGATGCCACCTCTTGTCAGCTGCTGGCATGCAGGGCGTCACGCCATCAGCACGCCATTGTGCATTTGCTGTTTTACAAACCTTGGCTAGGTCGTTAACAGAGGAAGGAAATAAAAAAGCAAGGGCTCCAAATGGATCCCAGAGGGATCCCCTGTAGCAATTAGCTTTTATACTTGAAAACATATTTCCAATCTTTACTGCCTGCTCTCCGTATTTGAAATAATTTTCTACCCAATAAACCTTAGTAGCCCCCAAACATAATTTCAGCGATGCATTAATTAACGACAAGGCAACCTGATGGCTTGGAAGCTGAGCAATACCCAATGCATATAAGAGGCAGTATTTCTGAGATGCACACTGTGGGCGGGTGCAAGCGCTTTGTATAGGACATTACCTAAAGCCTGGCTGGCCAGAGCAGAGGGCAGTCTGGTTTCTCGGATGCTGACGGGTACCTTCTGCATTGGATAACCGTGCTGGGGTTCAAGACTTGCCTCTTTGCCTTGCAAGAGCTCTTGTTTGTTTTTTAATCCTCCATAAGGAATTATTTTGGATATCTGTTAGGCTTAGGAAGGTCTCTAAACCTTAAAAACCAAACCCACTTAGCATTCCTCCTGCCTTGTGCCATGGAGGTTAGACATGGGCAATATATCCCTGGAGTTGCTGTGTGATCACTCGCCTTTCCCTTTGCTTTGATTTACATCCCCGTGGGTGCATTAGCCAGCAGGGCTGGCTGAAAATCCCTCGTGACTTCCTTACTTGTGGCTCCCTTGGTGGTAATTCATGCTGGAAGGAATCATAGAATCATCAAGATTGGAAAAGACCTTTAAGATCATGTAGTCCAACTGTCAACCCGACACTATCATGATCACTAAACTATGTCCTGAAGTGCCACATCTATGTGTTTTTTGAACACCTCCAGGGATGGAGACTCCACCACTTCCCCGGGTAGCCTGTTCCAACGCTTCACCACTCTTTCAGTAAAGAAATTTTTCCTAATCGCCAATCTAAACCTCCCCTGGTGCAACTTGAGACCAAGCGCAAGCCTCAAGGTGCTCAGTTGCTTCTGGGAGGCCAAGCCACTCTGTCGGAGCCAGTGAAGGCTCCTGATGTTGGCAGGCATCGGGCAGGAAGGGAGTACAGACTTGCTGTGCCATGCAGAGCTGATACACGAACAGCTTGGGCTCTCCCAGTTAGCCCAGTCCCAGGTCCTTCCCTGCTCTAGCTTCTACAGATCGTGGGCAAGAGTTGGGAGGGGGTATTGCCAAGGAGGTTGGATCCGCTCCCAGCAGGGCTTTACCCCGGCAGGACTGGTGGAGAATAATGCACTGGTGTGACGCCTTCATCAGGTCTCAGCTGGCCACCTGGGAAATGGCTAGCTAGCAGGTGGGAGTGACCAAGAGGGTGGGGATCCTGCTGGTTGCCACCATCACGGAGGCCCTGGTGGAGGCAACAGGAGCACCGATCCAGTGCTGCCTGGTCTCTGTGTGCGAGGTAAGCTTGTAATCTTCTGCTTAACAAAAGATGGGAGGTAGCATTACAGGCTCCTGCCTCTCTCTGGGTTTTCAGCTATCGTGGGCTCATCCTGCTTTATCTGTTGCATGTGAAATATCCCATGTAAAGCTACACAAAGCTGCAAAGCTACTATAATCCTTCCTAAAGCCACCCTGCCCTTCTGTGCGAATATCATATTAGATGATATGCTTATTAAACTCACTCAACAGAAGTTTTACTTCCAGCCAGTGGCAATAGTCTTGAAATGCCATTAAGGCAATAATTATATCATGTTGTCCTTGATCCAGATTTTGGATGGTAATTGTTCACACCTGCTACCAGCTATTTAAGTGAGCAGCTGCAAGGGAAGGGTTGTGGCTAGTGTGTGGTGTGATCTCAGCTGGGTAACCTGCTGTGTGGGGGAGACCTGTGCTGGCTGCTTGGGGAAACTGTGTCGCTGCTCTTTGCCACTATGCTCGTCCCAGTCAGAGAGCTGTTCCCAGGCCATCCCGGAGCTCCTCCAGCTTCTCCACCCGAATGGTCTGAAAAAAAGGGAGAAGGCCTAGGGCTGCATGAAGGTTGGACACCTCTCCAGCACCTGTTCTCTGGTGGAGGACCCTCCTGGCCGCATGTGAATCAGGGGCTGGATGATGGGTTGGAGGTTCCCTGTCCCTTCCTTGTACATCTGGATGGTCTTTATGCCTTGGAGACAGAGATGGTGCTGCTCAACACCTTCATAAAGTGCCTTGAGTTCTGCTGGCAAACTGAGTGATGGAAACTTCACACTCAGAGGAGCAGAGAGGGAAGGAAAGTCTTTGAAATGAGACAGCTGTGACTCATTCTTCCTATCCATGTGGATATCTATTGTTGGATCAAGGTCCTGCTGGTTTGCCTGCTCTAGGAAAAGCAGCTACCTGGCCAAACGCCTGTGCAGGAGGTAAGGGACAGAGCCGTGGATGTCACTTTGCTCCTGGCTCCTCCACTCAAATGGAAGGCTGAATTAACATCAGGTATTTCTGTGAAGCTCGTGTGTTACGTGGAACTCCTAGCAATTTCACTTCAATCTTGGACAGGGGGAGGGACGCAAGTTTTAATTTTAAATTTAGCAAAATTGCAATAGGTGGGGATTTTATGAGTCAAGTGAACTGTGTTTGTCCTCCAGTCAGATGTAAACCCACTGCCTATTGCTCATCCCACCCCACTCTGCCACACTTTGCTTCTGTGAGCTCTGTGAGCCTAGAACATATTGCTTCCTCGATTACGATGCATTTAGATGAGGTGAAAGCTTCCCCTCACTTGGTTAGTATCAAGTGAGAGCAGAGCACAACCTGCCACGCTGGGATTTGTAAAGCTAAAGACTTCGAAGACTTCTTCAGGTGCCTCTCTGGATTGCACTGGCCGTTTACTTCTAGCAAAGAAATCATTTCACATTTTGCATGAAATGGGATTGCTTCGAATGACTTTGGCTGCCAGCCCCAGCAGGAGGCATCTTCCTTCTGCTTTGGCCTCCGTGAGATACTGGGGAGTGTGTGCGGGCTGTGGAGTCACTTGGAGAGGTTTGCCTCTCCTGAATACATGGTGGGTGGGAAACTGTGGGGATTGAGAGTCTTGAATCTTAAGAAGGAGCCCCAGGAGGACATGGTAACCCAACCTGGCTGTAGCCCTCCTTTCGAAGTTGGGATTTTAGTCTTCTCCCAGAAGCCACAATGAGCTTATTCAGAGCAGTGTTCTCCATCAAGGCTGGGTCTTGCTCTTGTGCTCTCTTGGAGCTGACATGAGTGTGGACATGAAGTCTCCTTGCTGGGAGCTGGATCACAAAATGAGACACTGTCCAGGGCCTTCATTGCCCTCCTGGAGAGGGTAAACCAGGAGTGACAACAAACCAGGAGAGTTCCTTATAGCTGTGGGATGAGGTGGCACTTCACTCCAGAGGTCAATATGAAGTGCTGCATGCCCGTTAGCTGGTGTGAGTCTCTCTAGTCGGTGGCAGAAGAAAATGAGCTAGCAATTGATTCTTGGATGCAGCTGGCTATTTAGAGGGCAGTCAGACCACCTTCCAGGTCCTCAAACCTTTCTAGCGCTGGTGGCTGTGCAGCAGGTAAGGATCTCTGACCCCGTCATCAAGGCCGGGTGGAAACGGTGGCTCAGGTCTCTACAAACCTGTAGGTGGGCCCCAGCTCTGCTGAAAGGCTTCATGCCTTTCCTGATGTGTCGTGCTGCCTCTGGGGCTGAGCCTCCGGCTGTAGGTGATTATATATGCTGACACAGAGGTAAACAGATGGAGACGCTATAGCCTCAAGCTCCAGCGTTGGGCATCCCACCCTCTGCCTTCAGCTTCCCACCTCTCTAAACCTCTGGAGAGCAAGGCAGACGTCTACCATCAGTCACGGGTGGGGAGTGCTCAGCTTGGGTTAGCGTGACACTGATGTAAATTTAAAGCCTTCTTTTTCTCTCTCTGCCAGCAGCCCTGTACTTTCAGGAAGAAAGAGAATGGGAAACAACTTTTTTAACGAAGTAGAGCATTTAAATTTCTCTTTATATTTAGTCCTATCTGGAGCTCTTTACCCAAATGAAGCAGAAAGCATTTACAGCTGTATTTTCCATCACACCAACCAAGGAATATATTCATTTGCAGTAACAGGGCATGCAATGAAGTGGAAAATAAGCTTCCAGAATTGCTCTCACTATGAAACGGTCTCAATGACTAGGAAAAGCCCGTTTGGATTCCACTGACCAGTCACTTTGGTTATGATAAAAATTAATTTGGTTGAACACCTGAGCTGTGGCAGAGTAGACGCTTGGGCCTGAGGTAGCTCTGCTCAGGACCGGGCTTGGGGCTGCCTCCTCCACAACAGGCTGTGAGCAGAGGAGGTGGAAATGGGTTTCTCCTTCCTTCGGCGGTGACCTGAGGAGGACGTGATCAGAGCGTTAAGCAGGTACCAGCCAAATGCCAGCAGAGGGTTCTACTAATTCCTTGTGATGTCTACTCCAACTCCATCGGCACAAGCAACGATTGCTACTGGAAATGCAATTAATAATTAAGCACCGGGTGCCG
>NW_009726538.1:0-1262 GCF_000703405.1 Apaloderma vittatum | reverse complement strand
AGGAATCTGCGGGGCCTGGCATCTCCGATGTTGACACCTGCATGGGAGGATGCAGGCTGGATGCAGCCCAGATCGATACTCAGAGAGATGCGGATTCACGCCTTGAAGAAATAACTTGCTGGTGGTTTTTCCACAGCTATCGGGGCTGTGGGCAGCGGGACGGGGGCCCGACTCTGCCTGCCCGGCTGTCGGGACCTGTTTGTGGTCCCCAATTAGCATTGCAACGGTGCTCCCCAGCTCAGTCAATCCCTGCCGAGGATGTTCTGTGGGCGTTTTCCATCCCCGCTGTGCAGACAGGCTGACTTTGGGTGAACACGGCTCAGCAGTGCTTCTCTGCAGCGTCAAAGACTGGGGCTGGCGCAGCCACTGCGGGGGTGACTGGGGTGCCTGGGCTGCAGACCGAGCAGTGAGGCCCTGTCCTGGCAGAGGAGGAGGCTTGCTCTGTCCCCCAGCCGGGGACGATGGCACGCAGGGGAGCTGTCCCCGTCCTGGCTAGCAGAAAGCCACACCCCGATGCACTGAAATGTCTCTGTGGAGATGTCCTCCTGGCTTACTGCAGTCTTGGGACCCCGCTGTGTCACCCCTCGCAGGCTCGGTCAGCATCGCTTTTGCTTGTAGCTTTGGTTGCTGCTTGTAATGACTTGCAGCTGCCCTCAAGCTGGCTTTTATTTTTAATTACATTTTGCTTCTGAAGATGGGCTGGTTTGCTGGTTACTTTCCCCCCCAGCCTCTTTTTTTCTTTTAAAGGCTGACAGACTTTAGGCTCCTTGAGAAATAGCTTCAGCTTTTAGGAAGGTGCAGAGCTTTTCGCTGGGTAGCAAAGTGTTGATTTTCTACCACAGGGTTGAGTGATGGCGATTCCCTTATTAAACGGCACTTAAAGGCAGCGGCTGTCAGGCAGGGATGGAGAGCTTCGCCGATAAGTTGGAGCTATTCATTATTAAATTATCTTCATTCACTTGAACATCTCATTTTCATTGAACTAGATACAAAGTGCTCAAAGGCAGCTGCCGTGGCTGTTCGGAGGCTGCCAGGAGCAGCGTGCAAACGTCACTGCTGGCCTTTCTGGGGGACGGCACCCCTCTGGGTTGGACCTCGAGGCTGTTGCGTCTCCTGGAGGTAGCTGGGGAGGTGCACCAGTTGATGGCCTGACCTTGGAGACAGTGACGGGCAGCAGCAAGCTGGATTTGCCTCTTCCCATCTTGGGGCAGAGACAGCACGTGCCAGGGCTGTGTGTGGAGGGGTTCATCATGCCCATTGCA
>NW_009726537.1:86316-91103 GCF_000703405.1 Apaloderma vittatum | reverse complement strand
TACATCTGAATTACACGTTATCATTAGACAAATAGAGAAGGAAAATCTCAGATTTGCATTATAATGTGTTTATCACAGTTTAGCATAATTCAGATTAGTGTAAATTGACAGCTAATATCAACAGCCATATGTTCCTACCCTTGCAATTCTTAGATTAGCTCCTCTTATTAGTCAAGAATACCCAAACACCTCCTATGAGATGCATCAGTATGTATCCTTACTCTCCAGTAAGAGGAGAGGAGAGGTTGCACTGCACCAACTTTTGGATGGTACTAATAGGGTGGGATTATAGGAAATACTAATGTTAAGCGTTAGCTTTTGACAAGATATGTTTGTTATTTCTTTTTAGAGAAATGAACATACTAAATTGGTTGGTTTTGTTTGGTGTTTTGACAAGATATGTTTGTTATTTCTTTTTAGGGAAATGAACATACTAAATTGGTTGGGTTTTTTTGGTGGTTTTTTTTTTTAAGTGGCATCTTCAGGTTACATTCCAGTTATAGCTTTAATTCCTAAGCTACTGGTATGAGTTGCAGAGGAAGTCAGTACAGGGAAAGTTACCTCTAGATATCTGCTATGAAATATTCCCATCTTATCTCAGACTTTCTGAGGAGATCTGGGCCAGACAGTGTTGCAATTAGAAGCTGAGACTTCATTGCATTATGGACTGTAGAAATGGAGGCCAGTTGTCCCAATCTCATTAAGTAAATCTGTCACAAAAAAGTCTTCAGGACACGTTTTTTTCAGGGTTTTCCTGCATAATAGTGGGTTTCCTCCAGAGACGCCTCAAAATCTTTGCCCCTGGCCACAGAAGAACGACACCCAATTCTAGGGTATGCATTTTCAGACTTGAATCCTTTAGGTAATGGGCTCAAATAAAAATAAAGGCATCATCCTACCTGTGATGTCTCCCTGTTGGTCTCCCATTTTCAGCCTGAAGCAGCTGAGAAGATGTTATTACTTATCACATGCCCACCTTAACTTTAAAACAGGAATGGTGGATGTTGAAAGTATATAGATACAAGAGCTCACTGTTCTGTGAAACCTGCCTGTAAAACTAGGTAAGGGTTCTGACAGCAAGTCTACATTGAGCCTCAAGCCATCCCAGCACGTTTTGAGGACTGTGACATGAGTCCAGTTTATTTATTACAGCATTAAGTCTGTTCAGTAGTTCTCAACCCTGTTCAAAATCCCAGCCGCCCTACATACTCTAAGATGCTGCTGCACCATTGAATTCCAGCCTCATCTGAATACTCCTTACACTCCAGCCAAGTATGACAGTCACAGGTTATGGGAAATCTGTGGCTCTGATGTGGAAAATTTAAGTGCCTCTCAAGCACGTTCAGATATCAAGAGCTGACATTAGAGTACGTGATCCGAACAATGAGTAAATTTGCACTGGGCCATGGAAACTCACAACCACATTTTATACATGTATTTTAAGTTGTGACAGAGTATGAACTATTTTGACATCTCTTTTTTCTTTTCCTAAGCCAGATGTTAGGAAGATACAATGCACAAAGAAACAAACACTAGTGCAGAAACACAACAAAATGATCTGTAAGTCTAAAATACAGTCAATTTTGAGTCAAAAGGTAGTTTTCATGTACTTTGCATTCATTAGCTTTCCTTATCTATCTTCACAGTGTCTTTCTGAAAGTATAATTACCTACAGAATTTATTTCTCCTTAAAGGTCAAACAAGTAGACGGCCTTCAGGTAAAATAAACATTTGCAGAATAAAGTCTCATGTGAATACCCCCGAATTACCTGTACTTTTGTAGTCAGTTCTGACAAGCAAGATCAAAGTAAAGGAGGACTCCATGAAAGAGGGGAAAGACTTTATATACTTTATACATAAATACTGTTATTAAAGGCAGAAATCAAGAACAAGTTAAAGGTTTTTGAATGACCACTATCAAGTCTCACAGTAAACCTAGGAACTGTAAGAAAGAAGGCCAGGAGACTACGTATCCCAAAATTGACTTAACACTAGAAGTGATGAGCATTAGAGGGAACAGAGCTGACAGCAAACTGATGCACAGAAGGAGGAGAAATGGCAGTTACCAAGAAATGTTGTTACTAAGTTACACCAAGTGGGAAAAAACTGATCATCTGAAAGTACATGTCTAGAAGTCTTGAGACAATACTATTAGCGACAGAGAACTGATGGCAGAGAAAGCACCAATGGAGTGTAAAGATTTGTATCTAAATGTATGAGCTGTTCACGTACACTTTTGATAGTAATTCACCATCTTAATCAGAACAGTCTCCAAAAGACTGTAGCAAGAGATGGTTTATTTTTAATTTTAAAAATATATGTCTATTCAAATAAATCAGTAACAACAAGAATAATAAAACTTCCGCTGTCTCTTGGAAATACATGCACAGGGATTTCTCTTGTATCTTTCTAATAAACTAGTGTAGAAAAACAAGTCAGTAAGCTTTTTTACACAAATTATTATTAACTTTGAAAAACAGAAATAAAGCTGATAGCCAACTATTATGCGTTCATAGGAGGACGCATGACAAAAACAAAAGAGATATGAAAAAAACATGGAAAAAAAAGTGAAGTTTTTTTCCTGCTTCAGGGATATTTTTTCCTACTTCACAACAACAATCTCGTTCATGCAGAGAATATTGCTTCCAGTATGCTTTATTTGAGCATATTCTCACTTCATGTAAATGCACAATAAAACTAGTGATATTCTATTGGTTATTGAAGCTCATTTTTTTTACCTTTTACAGACATTGAGCATGTTACTCGGCACAACCGCAAATGCACAATAAAACTAGTGATATTCTATTGATTATTGAAGCTGATTTTTTTTACCTTTTACAGACATTGAGCACGTTACTCGGCACAACCATATCTCTCCTCAAAACTTGAGGGGGTCTTATGCCCGTAGTGATGAGTTCTGTGTAAATTAAACCCTTTCTGGCACCATCAAAAACATTTTGTGTTTTGTACATTTCTAGTCCTGCTTTGCTGAAAAACAGTAGGTCCTGACTTAAAGCCAAATCTGAACTTTCTTTTCTTTTTAACAACTGGATACCCTTGTGATTAACCACTCAGGAGTGATACTATTGTGCTCAGTGCCAAACTCCTACAACATGCAGATAGACGTGTTTTTTATTTCCTTCGGTTTCTGCTCAAATGACATGCATTCCACTCTCCTGGCAGGCCTTTTCAAGTGGTAATTTCTTTAAAAGGGAAGAAAAATCAATTCAAGTTAAGGTAGGAGTGTGAGATCAAGCTTTCTCATCATTTATTGCAAGCAATGAGCCTTTAAAAAGTTAATAGCCCTAAACTGCATAGTATTTTGATGATCACCACTGTGGCATTAAATTTAAAAATGTGATTATATAATCTGTGCTTATAGGTTAAACATTCAGGTTTCAATGTTTTTAAGACACTCTGTCTCCTCTTACTCCTAAGCCTGAAATCAGCTGAGATGGCTCCAGTATCAGCTGCCTGCCTGCCTACCCAGAGGTCGGACAGACTCACTGGTGGGGCAGGCTTAATCCATTGCTCCAGAAAATCCTCCAATCTCCTTTACACCCAGATCACAGGTAATATAGTTACAGGGCACAAATTCTGTCACACAACCCAAATGTCTTTTTCCTGCTAGTTCATGAGTGATTCCAGTATGCTACAACTGATAAAGTGAGGAGGGAAATGGATACCAAACAGTAACATCTAATGAATCACAGTGCTGAATTTAACTTTTTAATTAATCCCTACAGAAATTAAATTTAAAGGGTATGAACTCCCCTGATTTTAAATAACCATTCCATGATACCCGAGTAAATGTTGAGCTAGCTGGAACATAGGTCAGGACAGGTCTTCAAGGGCAGGTATCAAATATAAACTCTAACTGTGTCCTAACTAACACAAAGGACATAGTGAGAGACTGGCAAGGATGAGCCTCTTATCTTTCTAGGAGAAAATTCCCAATGTCTTTTTGAGGTGGGAGAAGTGGCATCTGCCAAGGCAAACAGGAGAAGCCATAGAGCATATAGACTGAAAGAAAGAATACTGGAAAAGTAGTGTACAGTAGTGTTCAGTAAAGAAGGAAAAAAACCCTTCACTTATCAAAGCCGTAATTTTGACTATAAAGAGCAAGATTAGCTGTATGTATAAATGGCTATGTGCTCTGTTCACTTGATTTTATTTATGTAAACATTATAAGAAAAGCCATACCCAAAAACCTTAGCTTGTATTATTATTATTGTTATTATCATTGGTGATGACATAGATTTTTTTATTAATGAGACACTATATGGGGCATAGAAAAATAATTCATCCTTTGGAAATCTTTGGCTCATGCCTTCTTGGGGCTTGCTCCAGTCTTTCAGGTACAGAACATTTATAACCATGCAATATTCTTCTAAATTACCAGACCAAATATGAAGTCATTGGTATTTATTGATAGAGCTAAAATATTACTAAACCTTTCGAATAACCATCAAAGAAATGATATGCCTATGGAAACACTCTCTTTTGCTACATGTCTGCTTGAACATGAAGTTTCCAAATGAAGCTACTCCTGTTCCTGAGTAGATTTCTGTCATGTCATTAACACATCAATCAAGATATTACGTGAGGGGTTTGAGATCTGTTCTTATGGAAAACTTACTTCTAGGAACATTAAGTTCCACCTGTCACCCTATACTTCCTTGGATATGATTACCATTTTAGGAAGAGTGAGGGAGATGTCCCTTTTTTCTATAAAAACCCATAAAAGGGATTCATGACCTTATGCTATTTGGGTGAGGCACATCTTC
>NW_009726537.1:406-86182 GCF_000703405.1 Apaloderma vittatum | reverse complement strand
TTTTCTTTTCTTTTCTTTTCTTTTCTCTTTTCTTTTCTTTTCTTTTCCCTTCCCTTCCCTTCCCTTCCCTTCCCATCCCTTCCTTTCCCTTCCCTTCCCTTCCCTAGCCTTGCCTTTGCCTCTCCTCTGTCCTCATGAAGCTGCAACAGTGGAGTACTCTTAGCACCACACAGGATCTGTACAGTGTGTTGGCTTTCATTCGTCTGGTAGAGCTTATTTCAATTTCTCATCAATAACTGAAAAAATAAGAGCCATCAAAGATCACTAATGTTTGGCAATGTCCAGGCTGACTAAATATATATATTCTTTATAAATAATTTTCTTGTCCCGTATTCTGCAGCTTTTTCTCTCAAGAGGTATTAACACTCTGAAAATCAATCTTCCCATTTTATGCTGTGGTCAACCTCAGAATATCTGAATAGGTTTGGAATCTGAACATAGCTGTGTGCTCACACAAATATATATCCATACCATATACATCTCACATCCAGAAATGATAGCCACATGATATACACCCTAGCCGAACATTTCTGATAACTTTCTATCTATAGTACAAATCCATGCCATGAGATTTCACTGTAGTTTACAATATTAGAATCAATCAGTATTTTAAAAGTAATGTGTGTATTTTTAAAATTAATGTGTGTATTTTATCCTAAAATCACTTTGTATTACCTTTCTCTTTAGCAAAATTCTTAAAGGTGATTTTTTTTCAGGAAGGCAAAATTGTTATTAAACTGTATTCTTACCAAGAAAGATTTATATATGAACAAACTTACTGACATGTTTCATACTTTTGAATGGGAAAAAAGAAGGACTTTAATAGAAATTGAATGGGGACATGGATCCACTCATAACAGGCAACCCTCAAGCATATGGATTTGGTGGGACATAGGCAGAGTCCATTGGCAGGTCTGGGGGAAAATTATTCATGAAAGTAAAGCTTTCTCAGCAGTTCAGAAGCTTTCAAGGCCGTATTTGTCATTTTCCATGAATTTAAAATCTCTGGAGTTTTAAGATCAGATTTATTCTCTTGAGAAATTAATAGACTTCCAATGGGAAGAAAGATAATATGTTTCATAGTCTTTTCAGAATGACTGTAGCTATTTGGAGTCTCTTAGAATGTTACATCTTAGAACAATCTCTTCAGAAAAATATTAATAAATTGTATGCAAGAGAAATAGTCAAGGCACACATGGACTCCAGATCAAGTAATTCTACTGATTATCACCTGGATGTGAAAAGTAGGCATAAATAGTGTGGTATCACAGTCGTGCAACTATGTATTAATTGGAAGATGTTCAAGAAACTGGACAGGTTAGTTTCTTTTGCCATAGAAATATTTCACTGAAAAGTCATATGGTTCAAAAGCAGTATCTTTGACTTCCTTTAATCTGTGTGAGTTTGCACGAGCTGAAGATCTGATTTATCAAATTCGATTTCCTGTAGCTTCTGAGTCTTTAATTTAATTGTGCAACTATAGCATTGCCATAAAATAGCTGATTTATAGTAAGCTCATTACTTCTAGACTGTGTAGTTTAAATTTTATTTCCTCTAAATAGAGGAAGCCTTCTCATATAATGAATTCTTGCTTACCTCCAATAACAACTAAAATCCATTAACTTCATTGAAACAAGTCATGTGCAGAACATTAAGTGTATATGATTTTTGTAGAATGGATCTAATTTCATTCTCATTAAACTATAGGAGTGTTCTTTGAGAAAAGAAGGGGAATTTGGCATAAGTTTTTAAAACATACTTGTTTATTGTATTTTATCCTAGTAAGGCAGAATAAGCAAGACCAAGGAATGATATGAATTTTCCTTTTGAGATTATTCAACTATCTGTTTAAAAATACAGAATAAAAACTGTAATAAAGGATGGGGTTTTTTTTCTATTATTTAATGCACTATATGAAGTATAGGCCTTCAAAAACACACCAGGAATTATATTGATCGAAGATGTCATATAATATGTATATACTTTGCAGTACAGAAACATATACCTTGATTGGGCTGTGTATTTTCTTGCTTTTTATGGTGAAATAGTAAGATGTATTTTTCTATTTCCAGACAGATTTAAAATGTAAAAATACTTAGAAGGAAAAAACAATTGTTTTTTTGTTTAGGGTTTGATTTTGGGTTTTGGGTATTTTTTATACTACAGAGTTCAGACCTAACTCCTAGCTCACGAACTATCACAGGTCAACATCGACATTGCTGCTTTCAGTGAAGTTCATCTCCATGAGGAAGGCAGCCTCAAAGAACACGGTGACGGCTACACATTCTCCATAACATTGCTGCCTCCTTTGAGAACGCACATAGAATTAGTCTCGAGGAGAAAAGACAACACAGAAAGAACCGTGCCTTGCCAATACCACCTAAGGAGACTTTCTGCTGTGCCTTTTGCAACTGGACTTGCCTATCCCACATCGGCCTTTTAGCCATCAGCGCACTTGTAGCAAGTGTGTGTAGAGCCCTTCCCATATCTTTGTTCACGAAGCCTAGCCATGACGATTATAACAGAGCTAGCTTCCATTTTCTGTGCTTGGGAGATTTTCTTTTCCATATTATTTCACTAATTTACTTTCCCTATCTCCAGAAACCTAGCAGGATATATATAGGCCAGCTCATTTTAAAAGCATTCATTAAATGTTTTTGAGTTTTTGAAAAATATTGCACATGAATGTGCTGTTATACATGGAACTATTCAAACTGTGGCAGCCAAGAAGTACTCTCTGTGGAGTCATAAGCTGGTGATGAAGGGAAGATATGAGATTCAGCTGTCCTGGAAAGACCCTTGTCTGGGAAGAAGTGAAGCATTTTTCAAATGAGAGATACTGGGGAAAAAAAAAAAAATTGCAATTTATAGGGTAATAGAAGAATTGATGAGTAATTATTAAAGGCTTCAAGTGTATCAATACAGAGCAAGTAAAAAGCTTATGCTGCTCAGACAGAGCACTCAGAATGAAAGAGTCCAGACTGAGAACTTAGCAAGTGTGGCACACACTGGGCCCTGAGGAAGGACCAGGCTCCCTCTTGCAGAACAGCTAGGAAACACCTTCATTGCCTTGGCATACACAGCCTGGTAATCATTTCAGCGAGGTGGCTCTACACTAAATTTAAACTGATCAGAGCTTGCACTTAAAATATACACTTAGAATAAGAGTTGATGCTGTAGATAAAAGTCCTTCCTACTACTCATGGGACACTGCAGAGATGCACTAAATTCCCTGCTTATGTCTATCCAGGCTTTTGCCTCTCCTGATGCTGGAAGAAAGACATCTCGAGAAAGTTCTTGAGTCTGTGGTGTTGCACATAAGCAAATGAAAGATTCATTAAGCCATTGGAAAAGAAGGTAGAAGTATGTGTAGTCTAATGCACTTAGCTATCCAACTTATAAAGCAGTTGTACTTTTTAATTTCATAGTATTTGAACTGGCCTAGGAGCCAGGATTAGGGCTCAGGGCTATCCTAAATGAACTGCTTTAACCGCTGCACTGTGAAGTCTGTTATGCTGTGCAAGACCAAAGAATCTGCAGTATTTTAACATTTAATATGTTGACAGGGTGCCCTCCTGCACTCAGTAAACAGGATAGCTTTCATTCTAGAGGTGCCTGTGACTGCCTCAGCCAGACCTCTTGAAATAACAAAAAGGAAACCATAGAACATGTCTAAATTAGATGTGAATTCTCAGATGCATCGCTGAGATGTAGCAAGAATCTTGGTGTGGGAAAAAAAAAAGCGGAAAAAAAAGAAGAAAGAGTATTCTGCAACTTGGATTTGTTTCCAATGTTTTGGGTGGGAATATTTCATAGCAAAGTCTTTTAATCTGTCCAGGAAATTACAAAATTTTTAAGTATTTTTCTGACTCCTCACCCAATAAAACATGTATTTTATCAGTGGATCAAAAATTCAAAGCTATTCTCTAGCTTCAAAGTTTCAGACAGAAGTTGGAAGAGTCATTTTTACTGTATAATAATAATAAACCAAAATGTATTCCAGAACACAGCTTTAAATTACAGAAATCCCACATTTGCTACAATAAAAATATATAGCAGCTCAGGAAGGAGAGAAGGGATGTTTTTTTCCATCTGGCAATTTGTGCATTACACCAAGGTATGAATATCTTTAAATTCTGTGTAAAATACTTGTAAAATGCAATGCATTTTACAGTTCAAATTTACTCTTAACTGAAGGGATTTAATATGTCCTTTTATCTGAAGTGATATTGAATTGTGCATGAAAATCTAGCCTAAAGGTCAGATAATACTAAATGATGATCAGTCCTCCCCTGCAACCTCAGTACAGAAAGGTAGCTAGCTTTGATCTTTCATTATTTACTCAAACTGACAAGACTTTTTTAGCTCCTTGAAGACAGAGCAGATTTTAGTTAAATTCATGTCAGAGGCCAAGGCTGAGCCTTAACCCCAGCTGGGGATTGAACTCCCAACCTTCCAGTGCAAGGATGTATTTGACACCAGATCACTTGCTCAAGCACTGTGTCATGTACAAAGTTGTTCGTGTTCCACCAGATCAGGTTTATTTACTCATGCTCCTGAGTCAGACCCATAGAAACTATAACATCCAACCCACTTGGAGCTGTCTTCACTTTTACAAGACACTTTCTTCCTCAATGGGTATATTGATTGATATATTTTTAAGAAGCTATATTTTGCAAATGTTGTTGTTTGGGGGCCGGTTAGCTCAGTCAGTTAGAGCGTGGTGCTGATAATACCAAGGTTGCGGGTTTGATCCCCACTCGGTCCCCATGTGTTGCCTGATCTAGTTGAGAGGTGTCCCCCCCCATGACAGGGAGGTTGGATTAAATGATCTCTAAGGTCCCTTCCAGCCTAGGCCATTCTATGATTCTTTCATTCTATTTGACAGCACCCATCATCAGCTGCTTTCCAGGAGAGTATCATGCTCCATTTGGTTTTAATAATTCAAAAAACAAAATCCTCTGTTTAATTCCCTGTTTGTCATTCTGAACTGATTTATTGACTAGCCCATCTTAAAAATTACTTATACCAATTCCCCCCTTGCTCACTTCTTGATCCTCCTTGTATAATCTGTGGTCCAATTACCATTTCTAATGCCAAGTCTTTCTGTATCCCATCTGTCTCGTACTATTTTGATTTTGCCTGCCTTTCCCCTAACAGGATATCTGCTGGGCTATATAGAGTTCCAGTCATGTCTCGGCACAGAGAGCTAAACATTAGTCTTTGATGGGGCAGAGCACAGGTTCGAGCACTTATAACAGCTTAAACCCTGGTTAGTACCCTTGAATTCATAGGCAACATCCAGCATGCTCTGATCCTACTCTGAGCATTTTTTGACATAATGCCAGTTCATCATATATGTTTTATCTTTTCTTTTTCTTTGCTGTCTGCATCTGGGATAAGAGAGTTGAAGTAGTTTGTCCTCACTCTCTTCTGAAAGGCTGGACAGCACTTCATTTCCTTATGTTGTAGTGTCTGCTAACATACACAGATTTTCAGCTTCTACTTTATAACCTTAAATCTTGCAATATTAATGTAATTTAAATGCAAATTCAACCATAATTTGCAGAACTAACAAAAATTGTCCTCATGATCCTCAAAATAAGTCAGATTCACAAGTAATATATCCAGAAAGGCATGATTTCTTGCCTTTCCACCTAGATATTTCTACCCTCCTTTACTGAAATTTGATCTCTTTCAGCCTCCTTCCTCAATATTCATGCTTCATAGAAACTTCTCCATAAACTCCTGCTGTGTTGTTAAGCAATGCCAGTGCCAGTGAATGAAATCTTACATTTACCTCTGGAATCTAGAAGAGGAAATTTTGGCCCATCAGGACACTGGAACAAGCGCAGCGGGAGCTCGCCTTCCTCAGGAAAGTTTATGATACTGAGTCCATCAGCCATGTGCATAGCCAAAACGTGTAATGCACTGTTCCAGAAAGCAATGAAGTAAACTTTGATCAATTATTTTCAGTAACAGGGATAATTTAGTTTGAGGGAAAGAAATAGGGAGTAGAGATACTTTAAAGTCACTGTTATATGAGTTGATGTTATATATGTTTGCATTTCACAGGACTACTTAGACAAAATGATTATCACTTAGCCATTAAAGTTTGTTTGATGTTTGATGTTTGATGTTGAACATCCATTTGGGTGTTTATAACCTATGGGCTACATTCTGCTATCTAGCTACTTGTTAATTCCTGTAATGTAAATTAAAGTTTTTTACAATGACAGGACAAAATATAGTCTTAAATTTCCATCAAGAAGTTGTATTTGTAAGGAAGAATAAATAGGATAAATCTTAGATCAGTGAGAGAAGTTCTTATACTCGGAAACAGCATTAAGTTACAGCATGAGCTCTTGCTTTCATGTGGGAGATATGCATATGATGATAAAATTACACTGATCTTTTTTATTAAAGGGAACTATTCATCCAAGCACTGTGTTGCACAGTGTCTGAGGGCTGCAAAGAGTAAAATTCTTCCCTGTTCAACTGTAAGTCATAAGCAATGAGAAAAACCTCCAAAAATACACAAAAGATGTTGGTCAGACTGAGAAGGATCATTATACCAACTCTTACTTGGTTCAACTGGCAAAACAGAACACTGGCCAAGCCCCACAGATGCCAAGAACTGAGAAAGAAGGCTTTTGATGCGCAGTCTACTCTTATGATTTTAATTTGTATTTATTTAGGAAATGTATTACAGACAGCTATGGAGAACACTTTCACAATACTGTATTTCATTAGAGCTATGTTCTGAAGTTGATGCAATCCGGCATGAGCTAAAAAGACTATGAAAAAAAATAATTCAATCAGTAGAGCAAAAGACAAAATGTGCTTATTCAGTGGTTTCTTAAAAGGACAAACAAACCGTATTTTGGTTGGAAGTAATGTGTAGATTTCACTTCTTATTAAAAGAATTTTTTTTGTCTTTTTAATCTTTAAAAAAGTGGAATGGAATATGTTTATATCTTCACATATGAAAAATAAAAATTAATATTTACAGCAGGTGATTATCAGCATATTTCAGTAAATGCTCTGCACATTTTCACATACTTGGAACAGACATTTGAAAGTTTCAATATCAAAATAGATGAGCAGTTTTCAAGCAACTTAAATGTAGCTAGCAACCACTAAAAAGAAGATGGCAACCAGAGAATATTAGATTTGAGACCATTAAGGAATCTGAAAGTCCACAAGTCCATGGGACCTGGTGAGATCCATCCATAGGTCCTGAGGGAACTGCCAGATGAAATTGCTAAGCCTCTGTATTTGATAAGCCTCTGTATTTGAAAAGCTGTGCCAGTCTGCCATAATTCCCACTGATTGGAAAATGGGAATCATAGCTCCTTTTTTAAAAAGGAAAAAAAGGAAGACACAGGGAACTGCAGCCCAGTTAATCTCACCTCTGTGCCTGGCAAGATTGGAGTGGATCCTCCTAGAAAGTTGACTAGGATGTGTGGAAAATCAGGAGGGGATTGGTGACAGTCAACAGGGCTTCACTAAGTGCTAGTCGTGCCTGACAAATTGGGTTTCCTTCTACGATGAGGTTACAGTGTTGGTATATAATGGAAGAGCAATGGATGTCTTCTATCTAGACTTGTGCAAAACATTTGACACAGTCCCTCATGACATCCTTACCTATAAATTGGACAGACATGTATTTGACAAACAGACCACTCAGTGGATAAGGAATTGGTTGGATGGTTGCACTCAAAGAGTTGTGGTCAATGGCTCAATGTCCAATTTGAGACCAGTGGCGAGTAGCCTTCCTTGAGGGTTGGTACTGGTACCGGTGCTGTTTCACATCTTCGTTGGTAGTATGGACAATGGAATTTAGAGTACTCTTAGCAAGATTGCTGATGACACCAAGCTGTTTTGTGCATTAGACATGCTGGAGGTCAGGGATGCCATCCAGACAGACCTTGACAGGCTGGAGAAGTGGGCCCATGCCAACCTCATGAAGTTCAACAAGGCCAAATGCAAGTTCTGCATATGGGTAGAGGAAATCCGAACCACAGATATAGGCTGGGCCATGAGTAGATTGAAAGCCACAAGAAGGACTTGATGGGGTTGGTGGATGAAAAACTGAATACGACCCAGCAAAGTGCACTCACAGCCCAGAAAGCCAGTTACATCCTGGGCTGTATTAAAAGAAGCATGGCCAGCAGGTCAAGGGAGGTGATTCTTTCCCTCTACTCTGTTCTTATAAGACATAACTTGAATATGGACTAGCTTGAGTATGTCCAAAGAAGGGCCATGAAGAGGCTGGGGTGTTAGACCACCTCCCCTATGAGAACAAGCTGAAAGTATTGGTGGTGTTCAGCCTGGAGAAGAAAAGATTCTGGGGAGACCTTATAGTGGCCTTCCAGTATTTAAAGGAAGGAAGGAGAGGGACTCTTTGTCAGAGAGTGTAGTGATAGGATGAGGGGTAACTATTTCAAACTGAAAGAGAGTAGATTCAGAGTGGTTATTAGGAAGAAATTCTTCACTTTGAGGGTGGTGAGGCACTAGAACAGGTTGCCCAGAGAAGTTGTGAATTCCCCCTCCCTGGAAGTGTTCAAGGCCAGGTTGGATGGGGCTTTGAGAAACCTGGTCTAGTGGAAAGTGTCCGTGCCCATGACAACTGGGTTGGAACTAGATGATTTCAAGGTCACCTCCAAGCCAAATCCGTCTGTAATTCTATGATCTCATTTGTACATACACTGGGAATGCCACTAAGTACTCAGTCCATGATGTAAAATCTACTCTGCATTTGAGATCAGACTCCAAATGGCAGCTGTATGTAACTCAGTAGCATTAGTACCATTTAGCATAATTCCACAGTACTCTGGGACATCCTACAGTGCTTTGAGACATTAACAAGCCCACCACAAACAGGTGGAACTCAACACTTCAGAATTCCAGGCAAAAATAAACACTATCTGGGAAATATCCTGCAGAATATTCTGTGAATGTACTGTTTTCTGCTGAAAGAACAGTGCTGACGGTACTCATGTAATCTTCGGAATTTCAGCCAGTCCCTTCAGGACCTCATCACAACTATTGGAGAGAAAAAAAAGTGTTTCAGGACAAGATTCATCTAAGCCATGCCCCTGTAACATAAAACAAAACAAAACAAAACAAAACAAAAACCAAAAAATCTTTCAAAAAGCACTGAGGTCGAATAAATTGTCTCCTGAGAGCATTCCCTCTGTTGAAAGTTTTGTTGATGACTGATTCAAATCTGTAGTCAGGTTTACGTGGTATAAATGCCACCTTATTTGTCCAAAAACATCAGATGCAAGCTGAGACCAAGTGTTATGGTTGTCAAATTATGCCTGTTTTCCGTAGACGTTTTCTGAGAACGATCAAATAAACTTTCACAAAATCAGAACTGATCACAAAGATGTAAGTCACCTAGGTCCTTACTTGCTATGAAAAATTGTCTTTTAATTTTCAGATAGTATTAAACTTCTCCAGTCATCCTAGTCTTTTTACTAGTAGTTCTAGAAGAAGGGCTGTGAACAGAAGGCCTGAAGCTCTTAAGGAAGAGAAATAATTTTTATTTGTTGTGATACTCACAAGGAGGAAAAGTACATAACAGGGACATTTGTATTGATGATTCCCTAACTATGTCTTCCTGTTGGTCATGTTAGCAGAAGGACAAACAGTGGTGGAGGGAGTGTTTCTTGGTGATGTCTCCTAAAGTGGGCAATTTAGCTCTTTCTATTGCCCATGAGATTTTCACTCCTCTTCCTAAAAAGATAAATTAAGCAATGGTTACATGTAATGCTGGGTATGCAAAACCGTAAGGGAGTTTTCTTCCTTCTTAGATGTTGGAAAGAGGCAGACATTAGTGGTTATGACTACCTCATTAGATTCACAGATAGAAGCATATTAAAATGCCTAGGTAGCTCTAGGTCTAGTTCAGCAGATGAATCTGAAAACCTCAACCTTGGTAAAGAGTCCAAGTCCACTTAAAAATGCTGTCCCTGAACAAGGATGTAAGTCATAGGCCAGTCAGGACAGATTTCTTAAGGGAAGTGGTTTACCATACTAACTTGATAGCAGATCCAAACGATTTGGAAAATGTATTTTAACCACCAGTCTCACTGTGAGATGTCACAAACTGCTTTGTCTAAGCAAATATCACAGTTAGAACAAAAGGGAAAGCAAAAAGTTAGCAGGATTGCTGTCCAATATGAGAATTTTTTCCCTGTTGCTTTTAGTATAAAATGGGATGAGGAATCAAATTTATCCTAAACCTGGTCCAACGTCCATTGAAATCAGGGGTAATATTGATGTTAATTTCACTGGTACTTCCCTGAGGACTAGGGATCAGGACCTGTGGACCCATGCTTGTGTTTGGGAAAGGTTTCTCCTCCTCAGTATCTATGTATTAGGCCTTGAAGAATAAATGTTAACAGCTAGCTGTCATGGCATACTAAAAGGATCGACAGGGATTTGGTATTTTTCCGAGTGGCAGCTAGCATACCTCAAATCCTGGGAGAACTAAACTATTCTGCTCTTTGTTTTTCCTGATAACCACTCTAGCAGTGACTAGATAGATGATAACAACTACAGCTCAGTTTAGATTATGAAGCCATCCCAACTAGCAGCAACTGGGACACTGTCCATTATATTACTTACAGTATTTACATTGGGTATTTTTCTCTGACTGCAAAACTTGTAAGACATTGTTAATATCAAATAGATAACCAGGGAAAAGTAATGCAAAATGAGAGAAAAAAATATCCCCATGAGGTTCTGATTCTCATTTCAGTGACCTATAGCTGGGGCAGAGAGTCTTGTATCATGCAGTTCAAAAGCTCCTAAAATGTTTTAAATCGTATCTAAAAAGTAAATGAAAAACAAATGTTAGAAATTTCACTATGGCTAGGAAATTCACAACAAACTTGCAACACACTTAAAAGATTACCTAAGTTTACATACACACATTCCACACACAGACCTGATCCATCTAAGTATTTACATCCTTATGATTTGATATTAAAGCAAAATAACTCTGGATCCTTTGAAATTGCTTCTTGTTAAATCTACAAATGAAGTTATTTCATTTGTTACATACCCTGTTACCTACCCTGCCATTATAACAGAATACTGTGTGGCTGCTCCTTCTCCATTCATCAGATCTACGTTCTGGTAATCAGTTCAGCTAAGAATGTGATAAGAATTCGTAAGTGTTTGAAAATTTGGTTTGTTTCTTAGGATAGAAACAAGAATGTCATGATAGGAGACTGAGAAAAAAAAAATAAAATGTGTATCATACGTCCACCACAAATAATCATGACACTTTGTTTCTCCAGATAGGTTATATATATCCACATGGTATACAGGGTCCATGATGGTCTGACTTGGTCCAACCTCCATTTTGTAAATAATTTTAACGGGGTCAAAATTTAATTTTAGAAACATTGAGTATTCAAGTGTATTCACATTTACTTCAGTAAATCTTTGTTTCTGCATAGCATCCTTCAGGCAAAATGGTTCTGGTCCTAATACAGACTTCATAGAAATAACAGACAAATAAATAATGCTGTGCATTCTGAATAAATGCACTGGTATGCTATCAGAAATGTAAGTTGAGAGAAAAAAAAGCTCTGGGAATAATCTAGAAAATGGTATCAGGGCAGTATTTTGTACCATTTTTATAAGAAAATGTCTGGATATATTAGAATCATTAAAAAATAACATTAAATTTTTCTGTGTCTTTTTGCATGCTACTTTACAACTCATACTGAACTACTCACAGCTAAAAGCCTTGATAAATCTCAGCTAATCTTCTACCTGCAGCTAATATTCTACCTGCATAAATTGTCATAGTTCTGTCTTGACCCTCTTATACCTGATAAGGGTTAGAGTCAAGGTGATTCGTTTCGATTGCAAAGGTGAAATTAAGACACAAACGTTGTCAGATGTCACAAAAGCAAAACCCTTTATTGACTAACAACCACTGGAGAGTGATAGGAAAGAAAGATAAGGAAAAGGAAAAGCAAAGCAGTAAAAGTTCAAGATGGCAGGAAGTATAGCTACCATCACAGATCCAGCGACGTCTCGCAGGTCCACCTGTTTCGATTCAGTGGGGGAGATCTCCAAAGAATAGCTGTTCATGGTGGCATTATATAGTGTTCCAAGAGCCACTTTGCCCATTCTCCGCCTGGTTAGCACATGTATATGAGGGTCATCAGGAGCGATCTTCACCCCGCCCAGCGTCGCCACCATCAGTGGAGCGTGTAGAGGTATCCAGAGAGCCCATTTTCGCCTTGCAGGGCACCCACCCTATCAGCAGTTACACCTGGTGGGCTTGCAAACCCGTGGGCTTGCAAGACAGCTGCTGTATCAGGTCCAGAAGTTGTTGTTCAGGACTTCGAGCCCCGTGGCTTATCTGGGCTGGGCCCTTAAGTTGTATCAGTAGTCAAGTCAAGTCCTGTGGCTTATCTGGGCTAGGCTCTGAAGTTGTTGTTTGGGACTTATCAGTGGTCCAAGCTTGCAAACAGCAGCCTTGAAGTTTCTTCGCGGGCAATTTCCACACAGTCTTTTCTTCGCAGGCAATTCCAGCAAGGTTGAGACAAACATTTTTAACACAGTCTCTTACAAGTTCTATGAGTTTGAATAGCACTAGAATAATTTAATTAAAATATCTTATCTATTATTACTGTAAGATAAAATACTAAGTTATTATCCTGAAAAGGACATGTTACATATGATTATAAAAATATTTTTTCTGACACTTCAACTGCCTTTTTAATATTTCACTGCATGTTCTTCACTTCAAGCTTTCCGATATAGTTTAGAGAAACTTTCAAAGAATAGGCATTAAGTTTTGTCTTGGTTACAGCATCATTAAAAATAGCCCCTCTGACATAAACAATAAGTTCTGATTTTCAGCAGTTAACAAATAGCTGTTCACAAACTCATTGATTATCTCGAAAGATCACAAAGGCTCATGGAACCATTCAGGTTGGAAGGGACTTCAGGAGATCTCTAGTCCAACCCTCTGCCCAAAGCAGGGCCAGCTCTGGGGTCAGACCAGGCTGCTCAGGGCTTGGACCAGTCAGGGCATGAAACCCTCCAAGGTTGCAAGTGGCCCAGCCTCTCAGAGGAACCTGCTCCATTGTCACACTGTCCTCATGGGAAAACAGTTTCTCCTTATACCCAGACTGAACTTGTTGCATCTTGTACCTCTTGTGTCTCACCTTCTCATTCCGCAGTGCTGTGAGGAGCCCAGCTCCATCTCCTCGATGACCCCTAGTAAGTGCCGGCAGGTTTTAAGTACAGCCAAACCTGTCCCTTCTTCAGGCTGTACCATCTCCCCCGATTCCTCCTCACAGGGCAAGTGTTCCAGCCCCACCACTTTAGAATCCTTCCTCTGGACCACATAATTTCTGTTGATCAAAACAAGTTCTGTTGAGGAAGTTGAATCTTTCTTTTCCCTATAAAGAGACATTTAGAAAAATCCTCTTAGAAGTTGTCTAAATTTCTGTGAGTCCAGCTTCATTTACTTAGGTCACTCAAAGTGAAAGGACTGTAGATATATACAGAATATTTAAATACCCAACTAAGACAAAGTCTTTAAACTGTAAGTTTACCTAATAAACAACTGTAAACTCCAAAACCACATACATTTCATTCCAAGTACAAAATTATGCAAGCAAATGGCTGCAGCTGCAAATCACACACATACACACACTGTGCGTTGTCTCAAAACAGTTTAACACGCTATGCTATTTCGTTGGCACTTCTACAGTCAACTCTACCCTGAAGCTCTTCGCCTCAGTTCTGAATCTTCAGAGATTTTTTGACACTCTATTATGAATAGTTGGCAATTGAACAAACTGAAAATGTTGACATCACACCAAGGCTTGTTGGATACAGTTAAAATGAGAAAGACCCTGGACACTGCAATCAGTGAAACTTGTGTATGTGAATTCAGTCCCTGGGGAGCTATAGGTAGCATGAAACTGTGAAATATATTTAAGGGCCCAGAATAGAAATCATACGTGAGAAAAATGGAAAACTCACTTAACAATAAAAATAGTTAAATGAAGTGAATGGTTACTGTTATCAGTACTGGGAAGTCCCTTCTTGTCATTGAAAGAAATTTTTAAATCATTAGTGCTAACAAGAAATCATAACAAAAATATATTTTTTTCTATCAAAATTCAAAAGAATTCCCAGGATGGGTATATATCGATTCACCTAGCAGACTTTTTTCCAGGGGCATACATACGCAAACAATAATGATTGTGAAGGGCAAAGACTAACACTGATTTATTACCTAAGGTCAGAGAGCACTGGTGTTAATGGAAACACTTATAAGAATGAAGGTCACAGGATCTGGTTCTGTGCCAAGAGCTGAAGCCTCTTCTCTTCCTCAATGGACCTGCAGCTCTTTACTACAACACTGCGTTGAACTCAGCAGGCCAGTGTGTTGCCGGTTGCGGGTCTTTGAATCTCCTACCAGATCAGTGAGCAGACATGTGTTGGAAGGGAACTAAAACACCATTTTTATTCCCTAAAGTAACCACTGAACATACAAATATTAGGGATATATGGACAGCCTTGTCTCTTTTGGCTCTGCTGCGGCTGTGTTTGTCAGCTGTGAGGAGAGTGACCTTCAGTCCTCAGCATCACCTGCATTTACGCTGCGAAGTCTGCACTACCTGACCTTGAATGTGAGCCAGCACTATGTTTTTAGAGTTATTCCTTGCCTGGAAAATTAATGATCCAGTTGGAAACGTGGAAAGTTGAGAAGATCAGGCTTAAACAAGGAGCTATAAAGCTCTGAGACAACAAGACCATGGATTATTTTTGCAGTTCAAAGACGAAAAAGCAGATGGGAGAGTCTAAAATAATCTTCTCTCCAGCCCTTGTAACTGGTGATAAACGTGGAAGACTGACTTCAGGAAGCAGCAAAGATCTCAAGTGGTCTTTCAAATTACTCTCTCAGAGACTGTAAATTCTGCACCTTAGCCAAGTTTCTTGCCCTCCCAGAAGCGACTAGTGAGATTAGACAGCTCTGTTTCTGGTAATCAACTTGAGAAGTTTCAGCTAGACTTAGAAATTCTGTGTAATAAGCGTTCAAGTACAAGAAAAATAACTTCAATCCTATCACTATAAGACAAACCATGAAAAAGAGAATCTGTAAGAGGAGTAAGCATTCTTCTCTTTATTCCTGCAAAACTATAACAATATTTTCAATCCCCCTTATTACTAACATTAAATTAGATTCTATGATTAAAAGTGTCTAGATAATAAAAATACTTGTTTCTGATGTTCACAATACTTGAAATAAAAGTTCATTAATATAAGTCTGCAATTTAGATGGCAAATTAGAATAATAGGCAAAATAATAGGCAAAATAGAATAATAGAATAATAGAATAACAGAATAATAGAATAATAGAATAGAATAATAGAATAATAGAATAATAGCCAAAATAGAAGATGTGATGGTATTGTGGTCACTATGCATAATGATATACTGTTTTGATACAAGATTTTATAATGGCCTCTCACTTGCCATCATTATTTACAATACAGTGCCTTATTATTTTCTGCTCCTATCTCAGGTCCTTGAAATGAAGTAGGGGGCCAGTTAGCTCAGTGGTTTGAGCACAGTGCTGGCAACAAGGACTAACACCAAGGTCGCGGGTTTGATTCCCGCTCGGTCCCCATGTGTTGCCAGGTCTAGTCGAGAGGTGGCGTCCCTGCCCAAAACAGGGAGGTTGGACTAGATGATCTCTAAGGTCCCTTCCAGCCTATGCCATTCTATGGTAGATTTTTCAGGAAAATATATAGCAGTTCAATCTCATAATTCAAAGTACTATCTTGTACATAAATTGAATTTCTCAGCATAGATTATTGTCAGGAAAACAAAGTAGTCCTTTCTTTTTCTTTGAAAAGCCCACAGGATCTTTCCAGATACTCTGTAGATTAATTCATGTAATACCAGTGACAGCTATAATTGATGTTGCTTTATTCAAAATGATGCTGCCCATGAAGCTACCATGGATTAGGAAAAAAACCCAACCATTTTATTTTTTCTTAGGATTTATTTCATATAAATAGACACCTGAAAAAAAGCACATGATTGAATATCAAAATGCTCCATTAGTCATGTCACCTACTCCGTCAAAGTCAAGGGATGATTTCTTACTGGAACAAAGGAGCCCAGAGTTTCAATCATGATTCTTCTATTTCTTCACAACAATATGAATTTTCTAATGTCATATTTATTGCACCTTCAAATGTGAAATTTTAGTAGGTGAAAGGAAAAAGGTACATGCTTTCACTAAAACATATCTTTTTAGAATTGCATGTAATGAACAAATTATTCTGTTAGTTGTAATATATTTTTAAAAAAAATATTTATTGTACTCTTCAAAGCAATACACCAACACAAATCCACTGTTATCAGTAAATTTCAATTAAATTAAAATTAATGTTTAATAATGTTCATACAAAGCATTGTATGAAATATGGTTTCAGACTCTGATGCTCTGAAAAATGAGAATGTCTATAATATTGCATTTGTCAACAAAGAATCACAGAATCACAGAATGTTAGGAGTTGGAAAGAACCTCAAAAGATCATCTAGTTCAATCTTCCTGCCAAAGAAGAATCATGTAAAGTAGGTCATAAAGGAATGCATCATGAATAAAACAATTAGTCACAGCTCAAAAAGAGGCAAACAGTGAGTTTCAAAATCTTACAAAAAAAAAATTTCAGAAGAAACAGAGCTAAAATAGTATCTCCTACTTTTAAAAGTAAATTTGTTTGCAATATGAAGGAATCTGAAAAAAGCACAAAATACTATTCACATTTTCTGAGGCCAAAAAAAAAATTTGTTTAATGTTTTCTCTCTGTTTGTTTTTCCTCTTCACCAAGAATGGTTGCAGAAACAACAACAACAACAAGTCAGTAATACATATGTGAATATGTATTAGGTGCACAGATAGTTCCTTAGAATCACAAAAAGAAATTCAAAAACGGTTTTGAGAGATCATCTGTCCTGTTCTTCTTCTCCAGGCTAGGGTAATCTGAATGCACATCATTCCTTCTACAGCAATCACACTGCTGACAGCCTAGGAGTCACGATTTCAGAATACATGTAGTCAGAGATTGACCTGTGTGTCACTGACACTGTGTCTCAGAAAGGTTTTAAGGCCATCCTCACTCAAGGCACTTCACCAAACTTCAAGAATAAGCTTCAGGATAGACTGAAAACATGAAATATTGACATTAATTGTTGTAATAAAGACTTTTCAAATAACCCATGGATTGAAAGGTATGTGCAAATAAATATTTTAATTCATGTGTTTGCTTAGTCATGACCTGGCAGTGCTAGGTTGATGGTTGGACTTCATCATAAAGATCTCTTCCAACCAAAGCGGTTCTGTGATTCTGTGAAATATTTAAATCTCTTCTCCTCCATGAGGATATAGACCTTGGTAAATATATTGCTGTTGTACTCATACTATTTAGTACGTACTCATACTATGCATGCATATTATGGCAAGATCTATGTTTTCACTTTTTCCAGACAGTATATCAAAATCTCAGATCTTATTTTCATGAAAAGAAAACTATTGGTGAATTCAGCATCAGTTCTGATTTTGTTAGATCTGTTCTTAATGGAATCATACATAAACCATAGTGTTTGTAAAAAATCTAGTAGAGTTTTATCTCTTCAAGAATCATTGATGAAAACAAGTTGGCATACTGCAGTGACATTCAGAAATGGACACCGGTCATTCTTTTTAAAGAGCAATGAGAGAGAGAGGAAAAAATATTCTTCTACAGAAACATCATGCCAATACATAAATATTACAATATTTACATTACTGATCTCATTATCAAGTTTTTGAAAATATGGAATAACCCTATGTCAGCGATCTAAAAAATCAATAGCAGCTTCAAAATGTGCTATGAAACTGTCATTATATGTTATGTCAAAATCCAAGGAAAAAAGCCAATTTTTCTGGAAAAAATTGTTAACTAAATTGTTCAAAGGAAAAACAATCAGTGGCAGTTAACAGGTAAACTGCACATCACAAATTCCATGACTACTAATTATAAACCTTAGGTTAAATTATGGCACACCGTCATTTTGCAAGCTTTAGGCTTTAGCTGTAGCTTGTTTAAATTGGAGTGATTTCAACAGGAGTTACAAGCCTCAGATTCATCAACAGAAATAACGATGACAAGTTTGTCAACTAGTGTTACTTAAAGGTTGTAAACAATGTTTTATTTAGGTTCAAAACTAATTTCCTTCTATGGGAAACACATTATACAGGTTAAAGTTAAAATATTCAGTTCTTTCCTAAAATATAATGGGGTGAGGCCATTACCATAGGAATTAAATACATGGAAAGAAAACCATGCATATTCATCCTAAATTAAATCTGGAAGCAAATTTTTACTGGATGATTCGTAAACAGAAATGACACTAAATAATATTAGTAAAAAAGGATTATGAAGAGGTTTATCAAGTTCTAATTCAAATAAACTCCTGTCAAATATGGAATTTTATAGTAAAATTAGAAATCATGGACACAGAAAAACATAATTCCCTTGCAGTTGTGAGAATAATTTTTCTCATATGTTTAGAGTAGATCTACTTCAAAAATATATTTTCATTCCTCAAAGATGTGAACACAAGTCATTATAAGGAAAATCAGGCTCATATAGATTACTTGAGTGACAAGAAGTAATTTCTATGACCTTTATTAAAGGTCATTATGGAAACTGAGCAGTTAATAAATGAGAATCAAATTTATGCACTGGTTTATAGGTGGTTACAGTGGAGAGAAGTTACCAGCAAAGTTGTGTATACATCTGTCCTGGGATATCAGTTACTCAGTTCTGAGTAAATTTGAAATGTAAGCGTGGCAGAAAATAGTATTTTCTAGATAAAGCTTGGCTGTAAACATAATAAGGAATGAGTATGGAGGCTGAAAGTGGTAAAAATACATATCTTCTCTGAATAGGTTAGCATACAGTAAGACTTGTCACAACACATCTTTTTTATCTTTTGAACAGATGGGCTTTTAAACTGCTCTTGTTATTCACGTTTTTGTTGGCACTCATGGAAAATAAACCACCAAGATAACACAGCACACATCTGAAGGAATGAATTAATCAAGATTTCCTATAAGGTTCACAGTTACTGACCTGCTAAGGGACAGGGCATTGGTGCTAACAAATTCCCTCAACTAACACATTGCAGTTGTTTTCAAAATTCTTCTTTTATTGTGACCTTCCATGTCCTTTCTTTTTCTTGTTTTTGTAATCCCACTTCACTTCTCAGTTACTTTTTGGCCTATTCTCACTCTTCTCATTGAATATTCCTGTCTGTCCTACAGAGGTTCAATTATTTTTTTTTCTTTTGGAGTATTTCTTTCCCTGAAAAATAACCCAAATCCTAGCTTAAGAAGTACATCTATTGTAGAAACATGTGCCAAAAAACTCTAATTGACTCCAATGTGCATTGCTTCCTCAATTTCCTGATGACATGGAAGACCTGGCAGTTCTGTAGGTGTAAAATGAGAATAGCAGAGCTAATAAAAAGAGCAATTATAATTGTTGTAGCTGGCCACTATTACAGTCATAGTTCCAAGAACATCAGCAGTGGACAACAATTTATAGATTCATCTGCAGTCTTCATTGTTCAGTTTTACTTAAGCTTTATGAGAAAATTCAATAAAAATAAGAGTTAACAAAGCATACCAGTAATCCACCTGGGTCTGGAAAGGTAATAAGTGCTAGCAACATATTAATCTTACAGAAAGAAAAAAAGGTTGAACTATTTACCCTGACATTTTGGGTTTATAATAAATATTGTTTAGCAATATTGAATATTGTTTGACTGGACTTTGCAATGCTTTATCTTTTTGCTGCCTCAACTTAGAATATTAAATAAAACTTTAGCTTTATATCCCTGGTGGAATTGTCATTGCTGCCTACAAATTTCGTCATGATTTATAATCTAGCACCAACTGAATTCCTACTTACATTTCTGTCTTGAATTTCTTCTTGATATTCAGCATTTTAGTACATATAGAAAAAGCTGAGTTTTCAAGACAAAAAAAAACCCCATGATATTTCAAAGAGCAGATTTATTTATTTATTTATTTTGCCTACATTATTGGAACGAGTCTGATACAATCAGTAGCCATCTTACCATTGACTTTTGGGTCCAGAAATTCCACATGAGATTGCCTTTCTTTTGGGATACCTCAGGCAGAAATGATTTCTTACAAACCTGATGGACTACAAATTCATGCAAATTCCTTGTTTCCAAAAGTATTTTTCACTTTACTTGTTCTACCAGATTAGACACCGTGTTATTATTCTGGGAAGTGGCCTGCATTGCTGCTTTTCAATGCAACAAGATATAAGTGTTCTGTCTGGATCTGATGCTCCCTATCCAGAGTCCTCCTACGCTGTGCTTATCTTGAAACAATGTGTGAGGGACTGCTAAAGGAATGTCTCATACAGCCTGGAACCTAAACATGTCACCCCCCCTCCGGCTGGCGCCTGTCCTGTTGGTAACTCAGCCCACCGCACAAGGTGTGGGGGCAGGCAGGGCTTGGAGCTGTGGCTGAAAGAAGCCTGGAGAGGGAGGACCCTCAGAAGCTCCCACTATCCCTCAGACCTGTTCCCGATGTGTGGTGGGAAGTTGACTGTATAAAAGGTGCTCACCCCAGGCAGTTGCCCACTTTTTGCCCACCACAAGAAGATGGCTGCATGTGCTGTCGTCGTCACTGGATCCAAGGGTGGTGATCTTTCCTTTTTCTTTCCTTTTTTCTTTCTCCCTCTTTCTAGTCTTAACAAAAGGCTAGCTATGGCAAAGCCAGTTCTTTTGCTTGCTAACGGCTCTTTGTTGTAAGGTGTGCTGATTGATAAATAAACTAGTGTTGGATCTTTGGTGTGACTCACCTTAATCCTGGTCTGGGAATCGCTGAACCTGAGTCATTGTCCTGAAAGCTCGGGACGTGACAGAATGCCACATTGATACCTGTGGTATTGATCTTGCCCTCTGCTTTCAACAGAAGAGCAGCACTACTGCCAGCATAAATTATGCTGCAGCATCTGAAAGAATTAATCACCTGACTCCTCAGTCAAGTCATTTAGATACCTATCCAGTAAGCCAACTATATTTTCAGCAAAAATATATGTTTGATCTTTAAATGAGTTGAAATTCGTATCTGTGACTGGTTTTATGTGCCAACCATCATTTTTTAACACTTATGATATTCAGAAAAATTAGATCAGCATTTACCTAAATTGACTAAAAATGAGACAGAATTATGCAACTCTGATACACTGTTATCTTCCCAAATTACCCTCCCAGGTGGTTACAATAGCAAAGTACAGATATATTCCAACTAATTTGTTTAAACCTTCAAATTATGGATCGGTATTCCGGTGCTCAGCCTAAACTGAATAATCCCCTGTAGCAGGATAAATTCTTCTTCTCCAACCTCTGTTCTGATGTCAGAGCTGCAGTTCAGAATCAAGGAGACACAGTAACCCCCATTTGCCTCTTTAACCCCAGACATTCCTACAAGCCTCCAAAATTCAAGAGATGTCAAGACAATAGGAGAAAAGCAAAGAGCTCAGATGATCAGATCACAGAATCACAGTATGTTAGGGGTCTGAAGGGACCTCGAAAGATCGTCTAGTTCCTACCAATTATGCAGCTTGCAGGTTTCTGCCCCTTCTTGATGCGGCAGTACGTGACAACTTGACCCTGGAGCGGGACGAAAAGCTTTTCGTCCAGGGAGGAGGGCAGAGAAATGCTGGTGAAAGGGCTGCACTTGTAATTTTGCTGCAACCCTTGCTGAGCCTTGTGCTTGCTCTTTACATACACACGCTTTAAACTGAATGCTGCCTGTCCAGCACAGTGTTTCCCTATCCCACAGCTTAGCAAAACCTGACAGAGATGTGAATGGCACATACATCTGCTTCTCTTCCCCTGCTACTGGTAGCTTAGACTCTGGCAGTTTCTGGTGGGCTGGATGAGAAATAAAATGCCCCAGGCTGCAGTGAGTTGCTGCCCGAGCATGGTACTCTACTCAGGAGCACAGAAGGTCCTCCTGGTGGCAATTTCTCTAGACAGGAGTGGCTTCTGCTCCGGCCTTTCTACAGACCCTCGACAGTTGTTGAGATGTTGACTGAGCAGCACTCGCAGTAGTTCCCAAAGCAAATATTTGCCCTAGTTTTTCAAAGTTTTATTCCCTCATGCTCTCTCAAAAAGTAACTTAAACATTCATGTATTTTCTGTCTCATCTTTGATCCTGCAGTAGCAACTATTTATTTCCTTCTCACATGCTTCATTCAGTTAGGTGGTAAGAAGAAAGAAAACAAAAGAAAGCACAGAAATTGTCATTTTCCTTCCCTATATCAAAGTTTTGGGGAACATCATAATACAATTTCATAGCTGATCTGGAACTGCCAAATATTCTATGTGTGTTTGACCTGGGGTTTTTTGTTTCAACTTTAGATGACTTTCTCCTGTAGTAATGTTTCTGGGAAGTATACCTGAAGTTCCCCTAATAGTTTCTGATGATTTAGAACATTAAAATACTGGCTGCAAGCACTTGCATGAAGATGCTACAGATTCCATCAAATGAGTTGCTGGCAACTGTACCCAAAATATTTTTTCTGTGCACTGTCTTGAAGATAATTTCAGGCTCCCAAAGGAGATCTGACTTACATATTTCAATAGACAGAGCTGCAAAAGAACACTTTTTTACCTTGCATGAATGTGCCAGAGAATATTAACATAAACTTTGCTCTTAACTCATAAATACCATGGAATAGAACTTACTTTAATTATGACCGAGCTAAGGTTTGGCATAGGACAAAATAGTTTTAAGAATTCTAAAATACTCTTTTCTATCTTTCTTGAAATTTCAAAGAGGCCCTTGAGAAGTTTGTGTAAGAGATTATAATATGTAGCAATAATGTTGTGACATAATGCATTCTATAATTTCTTTTGAGATCAGGACCCTCTCATATTATATACTTGCACAGGACTTGAGTCTTGATTTCGGATTTCATGGCATCAGTTCCTTCATATAACCAAGACCTGATTTCAATTATAGTTGCTAGGGACTACTCTAATTGCTCTTAATGGAATCAGGCAAAACATATACTTTATGGAGTTTCTATAGGTTTATTTAATGGTATATTTTAAATATTTATATGAGTTTCTTTCCATATCCACATAGGCAAAAACACTGTAAATGAGTACCGTATGACTCACTAAGTCTTTCCAGTAATTGCTGTAATATAATACTGAAAATGCTGTCCATGTTTCCAGGTGAATCTCTGTGCTAAAACTCACTTGTTGTTCTAAGGAAAGAATATGTGGAAGGCTCAGGAGTCTCTGACGTGGAACAGCAATCCCTTACACCGGACCAACATGTATTTAGGAAGCTACAGTGTACTGACTTTTAATAGAATCTGGAATCTTCTGTCTTTAGCCCTCAAAAATATTTAAAGATTTGGTGGAAATTGATAAAGGTAGTTGAGTCCTAGCCACACGTCAGACACTGTGCCCAAGTGTTCAATTTACACCTGAGGATAGGCATTTGAAGGACTGTAAAAATAAAATAAATAGAAGCAACACATACTTATTATTATATTTTTCACTTAAAATGCAGCTTTGTAGAAACCTTTCTTATATATGCTTTGATTTTAGACCTTTTATCCAGAAAATAAAACATCCGGGTTTAGTTCCTGATTGAGCCTAAGGATACTCAGATCTCCCACATCTCATTTCCCAGCTTTTTTACTGAATGAGATGTGCATTGATGAAACAAGCAAACAAACAAAACAAAAAATAAACACTGAAACAAACAAACAAACAAAAAACCAAAACACCATATTAAAAAACTTTGCACCACTACCAACAAAAATCTTGGCAGGAGGAACCAGACTCAAGCAGTCTTGTACATGAGGTGACCACTGTTACAAGGCTGTTGATGTCAGATGCCCCAGCTGCAGTGGGACTGCTCTGACTGAACGGAGCATCATATCCCTTCTTGTACGCTGATCCTGCAGCAGCAACTCATTAGTACTAGCTATGCCAAAAAGAATGGTTTTTTTCCACAAACTTTCAATTTCAGGGTGTAATGTCACAACGTTTTTTCAAGTGACCAGACTGAGTTTGATTTAGAGATTTGGGGTTATATCTAGCTAGATCTAGGTGAATGCTAGGAAATCAGGTTTTGAGGCCTGGCAGCCCTGGTAATGTGTGCAGAGTTGAGCTGCAAGCGCAGAGGGAACTCAATTGATAGACAGTTTCCCTCATCGGGAAGTTACTGAGGAAAATTTCTCTAGATCATGCCTTTCAATGCAAAAGCCTAACACTGTTTTGGATTTGATCATAAGTCAGTAGGACTAGAGTTACTGCATCAGACACAGAGGTTCTCTGAGTGAAAAGATATTGCTCTCATTTCTCCTCTGAAATGCACATATGATTGTTTTTATTCAGTCTGCCGTCTCCGTGCTAGCACAGCATCTTTTTCTTTCCTATTTGCTCCCATATGGTTTGTTAATTAACTTTTCTTCGGAACTTATGAAAAATGTTCTCCATATTTGCTGAGTCTTTTACTAGCAGCATTCTCTTTTCCTTTGCCAAAATATACATATCTTAACAAGTTTGAAATAACCAATTAGTTGTGTTAGCATGTGGTATGGTTGGTACACAATGCAAAAGCAATAAAGACATTATAGTTTGAAAGCTGTCAGAAGATAAATAGTGCTAGAGATCCTCAGCCTTGATAAAAAAATATAATCTGCTTAAGACACCAAGAAATCAAAAGTTAACTTTGTATCTCATATGCGTGAGTACTTGTATTTCAAATTTTGCGGGGGTTTTTCTGCATGGTGTTGCCAGAAAATATCTTTAAAGTCTCATGTAACTTAAATATAACTGAAACTCTTGTTAAATATATTAAACAACTTTAAGTTATACTGTGAACAACTCTGCTTTTCCAGATTTTGAAGCTAGTCTGACAAATGCATAATTTGAATGGATGTATATACTAATTTACATTTAATTAACATTGTCTTTTTACATGCAAAGCTGATACACTTTTGGGCCTCTTTTGGTTATTTGTTGTAAACAACCCTATATAAGAAACATCCTGACACAGCATGGAACATACTGTACACCTCTTTTTCACAAAACACTTGTGTAGTTTTGGCGACTAACCTGCTGCCATCAAAGAATCACGAAAAGAAACAATCACTGCTTTCTTTTGGTTCTAGTGGAGCTTTGAACTTCTATCATATGTTGTCCTCTACTTTTTTTGTCATTTATATTTGGCTGAAATGAATACCAAATGCCACTAAATACAAGTGGAAACCTTTCACATGTATTCTGAAATGGCTACAAAGGGTACAGGACAGCAGAGGATCAGACCAAGGTTAAGCTTCTGTTTAGCTTGCTATATAAATTCAAATGAAGTACAACTTTTTGAATTGAGAGAGAGAAGGACATTAAAACAGACTTAAAAAGTGGGAAAAAGTGGAGAAAAGTTATCTCTTAATGGAATTTCAGTTATCGCAATGGGTCCTTCTCACTATGAATTGCATCGTTAGCATATGTCGCTCAGAATAATCCTGCTGACAGTAATGGGGCTATAAGATTTACGTCAGTTTAGGATATAAACCAAGTATTTAAGTGAAGTATCTGCTCACAATTAGCCATGAATTACTTTACACAAACAAAGCCAAAGACATATTATTTCAGTTTCCTTCATAAAACTCCTTTTGCTTGCCTATTAACAGATGTCATGTATTTCCTCTGCCAAAATTGATGTTATATTGGCAACAGAGCAGGGAATCACACGTTTAAATTTTCTGTAAAAACACTTCTTTAATTAACATCTGACCACTCCCAGAGACAAAATACTAGACAACAAGGATCTCAAGCCAGACCCAGTACGTCAAGCCCTACGTTTCTAAATATTTGTCTTTATTTTTTGTAATTCACAACTATACTGAGGACTGCTGGCAATTAAATTTTGTGGAACACAAAACTAGAACTTGTCCAGTATAGGTAGGATTCAGCTAAAAGTCTTTTTGCTCTCTTCTAGCTTTCAATGGACACCAGAATAAAACTTAAAAAACACGGTGCAGTGGAGAGAGATCAAACACTCAATACATGCAGGAGGGGGGGAAAAAAAGAGGATAGACAATTCTATCTGCCAAGATCAAGTAACAAACACCTAGTTATGACAGGGAAAAAGAATAAAAGAAGGTCTCTTGTGATTTCTTCCTTTACACCAGAAAACTGCTGAGGCCTGTCTCAGGCACACTCTGACACCAGCCAATCTGGCTATTAGCACAACCATTAAAGTCAAATCATAAGTCTCTTGTGTTTCCCTCTTTTCCAGCCATAAAAAGGTAAGGCTTGGCTTGCGCTTATATCAAACATTATATTTAAATTTTGTAGTTTACTTTCTCTTCAGGGAAATCATCCACCCGGGTCACCATGCTAATCATGGCTCACTTTAAATCTTTGGAAACAGGGAGAAAGTAGGAGTGAAAGAGGGAAAACAGACGACTGTATTGCTAGTGACATTTCCCAGCTTTGTAACTCATTTTCCTCTAAGAGCTCTGTCTGCCTCCCAGCAGCTTGGAGAGGAGGATTCCCCGTCCCTCGAGGTTCCTTTGCCAAAAGATTCTGAGCCAGAGACTTTCTGAAGAAGTTTCACAAATTCTTTTTCCCTTTTTTTCTGTAGTTCATGTATTCTGCCTTTCTTTTCTTTCTTTTCTTCCAATGTAGTTTCTCACTGTCTGATTCATGAAAGCCTCCCCTCTCACCTTTCAGAAGTGGGAGCATAGCAACAGAGTGACACTCTGTCAATAATCACTTTGGCTACTACGAGGTAGATTTTGCTTATTTCTTCCCAGCTGGCTGGAGTAGGGATGCACCCAAAGATATTACACCTGATTCGCACCTTGAGTGAGATGCAGCAAGAAACGAAACTAAATTAAGCTAAATTAAATAAAAGCATTGGTCAACTGAGATAATATTTGCTTCCAGAAGTTGTTATTTACAGTGATCTCAGGTATTAAAACAACCTTCTCTAAACTGTTCTGAATCACTAAATCGCCTAGACAAAAATAAGCTTTCCAAAAATGCACTTCTATTTCCATCATAACAAAGGCAATCATGGGTTTTACTTTTTCTGTAGACGATTACTATTTACTATTTTGGTCTAGTAACACAAATATCTCTTGAAATTAATCTTTTCCAGTCCCCCCCCCCCTCAATTACCTACTTTATGCTGTATCATGCTCCTTGTCTCAGGTCCCACCCATTTACCACCATTCTGTTGTTGGAAGAACTAATCCACGTTCTGTCTTGAGGCTGTGAATCTACATCACATTGTGGAAACAGACGAGGGACCAGTTCACAAACCAAAGTGGAAGATATTGATGGTATTTTGAATCATGTACTTCCCAATAACTGCAGTTGGATCTAAATACACAATCTATTAACCACACATTCTTCAGATCAAAATACACTTTGATGTATAACTGAAGGGATTTTTATGAATGAATTATGACATAATGCAAAAGGGTAAGCTACAAAAATGAAAAATGGCATAAAGTTAGTGAAGGAAATCTGAACGCACTCTGAGTCTGGATTCACTTCTTTTGTCAGCATACTCTGTTTCCTCAATCAGGCTAAGATAAAAACAAAGTAATATGTTCTTCAGACTTAATAGATTTTTCCTGCATTTAGAGAAGGAATGAGTGGTGTAAAGTGAGAGATTTTTCTCAATAGTAACCTCTACAAAAGTCCCATTTCTTTGAAGCCAGACAGCAACAAACTTGATACAATCAGCTTACTCTAGAAGAATTCTAACACGCTACATTTTCCCCTGTTTTCAAATTAGCTTTCTGGTAAATTTCTGGTCTCTCTGGCAACTAACCATGCCCCTGACAATGCCTGCACATTCAGAGATCGGCCTGGATAGGCAATTTTGGGAGATGTTGTACGTGTGTGGCTGTAAATCATGGTTTGCCACGTAGCCTCATAAACAGATACTGGTTCAGGGCCTCTAATCTTGAAGAAAACAGGTGGCTTTTCTCTCTTCAAGACCAGAGAAAAATCCAGTTATTTTAGGTCTTTTTCTTCTCTGTCACATGACATATACTTTAGAAAATTCCTACCTGACTTTTTTCCCCAAGGCAAAATGGGAAAAAGAAAAGCTGAAAAAGAGCTTTCCAATTATGATTTTGATTTAACATCATACATCAGTTTTAACCTAAGTTAATTTAGAAAACACTTGTTATTCTCTTGAGTGAACAGTTATTTAAATGAATAGAAAAAGGAGTAAAGCATTTTTTTTTCTTTTCTTGGAAGTTAAAATAGGCTTCAAGTCATGATTTTTTCTGTTTAGATAGTATTATGCATCTCATCTGAACATGGCTGTCCTTATACTAATTCTTGCTACCTAGTTAATCAGTGCAGATCAGGACCAAATGCATTCTACAAAACTTTTTGTGATGTTCTAGTCAGTTATTGTGACTTGCTGCTGAAGTGTCACCATTGCATTCACTATCATGAAGTTTGTGATCCATGCAGGGATACACTTTGCCCAGGACCATCTTCTCAACTTTGTACCTGTCGTATGTTAAGCTAATGAAAAGCAAATAATGTCCTTTTAGAGATTGTGTTAGGACTGCAGTAAGTATATGGGATAAAATCATTACTAGACTTGGAACAAACAGAATACGTAGGTAATATTTGAAGCATTTCTTTTAGATAAACCATATGAGTCTGAAACTACATTCCAGTTTTAATTTTTTTTATGATTGACGTCTTCCCTTCATAAACTGTGTTCAGAAACATAGGATTTTCACTTTACAAGCAACCTATAAATGCAAACTGTGTACTAGTGAACTTTAATAGGAGTTCATAATTTTTTCCAATTATTCTGCACTATCTCTGAAACCCTCTTTCTAGATCTTTCTCACTGGCTTGGGATTCACAAGCAATGCAAGACCTAAGGGCCTCCTCAGGGATGGAGTTCAGCCCGAAATACAGGTTGATGGTCCTCCACCAAAAATTCTTCAAAAGCTCTCAGAGGTAGCTATGTGGTATATCACTTGAGCTTGTTACCATGTTTCAGAGCTCTTTAGCCAAGAATCAGAAATTTGACTGTATTTTTCACAATGGGAAGACTAATCATAATATAAATTAATGTTCATAGTGCTTCTACTAGCATAATTCAATTTCTCACTGGAAATAATAATAGAATCATGGAATCATAAAATAGTTTGGGCTAGGCGGGATCTTTGAAGGTTGTATACTCCAACTCCCCTGCAGTGAATAGGGACATCTTCAACTAGATCAGATTGCTCAGAACGCTGTCCAACCTGGCCTTGAACGTTTCCAGGGGTGGAGCATCTACCACCTCTCTGGGCAAGTTGTTTCACCACCTTTGTCATAAAAATTTCTTCCTTTTATGTAGACTAAATGGAGTTTTGGAATATTCCATAGTGCTCTGCTTCAATAGTGATAAATATATAGCAATGGCAGTTTTCTTAAGACTTTGAACTTGGCTAAGAAATGAGTAGGTAAAGAAAAGGTTCATGGATCTCAGCAGTGACTCAAAATAATCTGTGACACTGATTTTTTTGTATCTTTACAAGCTTTATGATTCAGGGAATTCAGACTCTTCTTGATAAGAAACACATATTTTTGAGTATAGTTCCAACAGCTCATCTAGGAAAATCAAAGCATTTAGTAAAAGTCCGGGTAATCTGGCTCAATAATGACAGAGTATTCCTGAGACAATATGTCGCTTCAGCTCCAGAGAACTCTAGGAACATTATCTTCTTCACTTGAATTTCCCCATGTCCTTCCCCAACTGTATCATATGCAGTCTCAGCAATTGCTTCTAAGTGGTTGACATCAGAAAGCAAGACCATTTCAGAATGTCATACACAATTTACTACTCTGTTTCATCTTTGCACTCATTTTTTCCACACATCTGTGGTTCTTTCCCAGAGCCATCTGGATATACACTTGTTCAAATATATTCATCATTCTCTAAATATTAACAATCATCAGGATCCTGAGACAAAGCAGTGTTTCTTTTGCATTAGCTAACATCACTTAAAAATGGCAAGGACCCAAACTGTCAGGAATGAGATGAGTGGATAGGAATTATGTAAGTCTTTTCATCTGAGTCCAGATTTTAAAATTTTAAAGGGTACAAATAGGTGCACGTTAGTGCAACAGAAAACAAAGGGCAATCAACCAAACGCATATATGCTTATCCCATGCCTAAATCCAGCAGAGTTTACCGTATACCAGTGAGATCCTCAGTAGGTCTCCAAGTTGCAGAGTAACTGTGCACTTGTTTAGAAAGCCAGTCCTTTGTGGAAGGGAATATTTACTTCATCTACCTTCAGGAAACTGATCAATAGGTCTAAATCAAGAGGTCATTCTTACCAGTACCCAAATATATTCCTGCACTGCATCACCATATCTGGAAGAAAGCAAAGGAAAGGCAAAGTTAGGCACCTAAATTTATGTTGTGGGGATTCTTCATAGTAGTCAAAAGGAACATAGACTGAATACGCAAAAAAAAACTTGACAAAATTTCTGATTTTGGAAAAATTTATATTTGGTGAAACTGAAAAAAATCCATAATCTGAAATAACTTTACAGTTGAACAGGAATCTTTTCTTAAAATTGACTGCTGCACTAAACTTCTAGTGAAGAACATAACACTAAATCTTCTGGCCCTGATTTTGTATTGCCTGCATTTTCTGTAATCTTTGCCATTTGATAGAGAACAGACAAGTGATAATACAAAATAGGAAGGCAAAGAAGGGTCAGTTGGCCATAGAACAGAATTTCCGATAACTTGCTTCAGGGTTCCCCAGCTGTCCTTTGAGCCCTTCGAGTGTATTTTTTCAGGTGTGCAACACTACAAAATATGTAAATTAAAATATTGGCTAAAATAATATGTCTTATCCATGAGGAGAGCACTGTTGAAAAAAATCTGTGGATTATGTGAGGTAGAGAGGTGGAAAGTCAATAAGGATTACAAATACCTGGTGTACAACATGATCCAGCATGGATAATGAGTTAAACTTCTACCTCTTAAAAAAATTTCAATGTGTAGCCTTTTATAAAGGCTGATGAAGGAAGAATTAGCCTTATCGGACTTGTGTTTTCTTTGCACTTTGTATTATTCTCTTAGGCTCATATGGTGATATATTTCTAACTTTAGATAAATACTGTAAAGATTTTCCTGGCTGTTGAAAAGGGCTATATAACAGGTCAAACTATCCTTTAGAAACACCCAAATATCCTTCACGCAAGGAGATATATTAGAACATTATGCACGAGCATTATGACTCAGACTTAGCAGAAAATGACCTGGATTTTTTTTCATATGGTTACGGGACAGAAAACATGTTATTCACTATTGGGCTGAAAGCTGGGCTGATTTAAGTAGTTGAAAATTTGTGGATTGTGGAGACTATCTTTTGCAGATAGGATCAAAAGTATCTAAAGTGCCTGTTCACACACATGTACAGATTAGGGAGGGAGTTAAAAAATAATGTAAATTCCTGTATTTCCAGCACTGTGTAGGACTGATTCTAAATGCTGCATCTCTGGAGACTGGTACTAGCCAAAATGCTCTAGAGTGTCCATCATCTGTACATGTTCTCATTTCTGCTCTGCATGAAATCTAAACTGTTTGTTTTCATTATGCTACCCCTTATGACCAGTGTATCACATCTAGTGCATTCCTGTGACATAAGATTCCCACTTTAATTTTCAGGTATTTGTAATTTTCACTGTTCATTAGAAAATATTTTTTAAAAAGGGAAAAAAAAAAAGGAAAGTCAGAAGACTTTGTAGTTCCTTCCTTGAATTTCTGTGGGCAACATCTATTCTACTAAGGTCAGGCAAGCACAACAGATTCTGTGCTTCACAGAAGACCCTAACAAGTACAGTCAGGTACTACACCTCCCCATCCTTCTTTCCAGTGGTGTTTATCGATGTAATGACCAAAATGATGTCAACTTCTAACTGCTGGGAGATACAGTCTCCCACGCCTTTGACACCTCCCGTATCTCTTTCCAACCCAAAGTCGAGCAATTTATTTTTCCTATACACTTCCCTTTTAGATTCTTGTTTGCAAAGGGAAGGATATCAGCATTTAAACTGTCTTTACATCTGGATTAAGTTCTTCATAAGCTGCAGGTGTTTTTAGAGCAGTTTTGCGGACACTGCTCTCTCTGAGGTGCTTTACTAGGATGTGGTATGGAGACAGTCAGATCTCTCTGACATAATGGATAGTAAGAACAAAGTAAGAAATCAAATGATTAATTATCATTCCTCACAATAAAAGAAAAATAGGTCTCCAAACAAAATAACAGGTTTTTAACTGAATTCACTGTCACAGGACACGATGTGGCTTATACTGTAAGCAGTTTCAGAAAGTAAAATCCAAATATAAACTTCATTGGTGGCATCCAAATAGAGCGGGCAGGACCACTCCAGAAGTTTTTTAACTTCTAATAGCCAGAAGTTGGGTTGTATGGTTCATTGAGCAAAATCAGCAGTTCATGGTACAGAGCTAATGGAGCTTCGGTCTGAACTAGGTAGACACATTTCATTTTCTTACCTTTCATGCAGTCACTGGGCTGGGCACCGATCTCTGGCTAAACAAGTCTGCTTTTATCCTGAAGAATGCTTAATGTCTGTATCAGATCAGGACTGTGTATTGTAGAAGTACAGTTTGCTGACACTGACTACCTGTATCTGTGTGGTACTATCAGCCAGCTCCCATACTTCTGGACTTCTTTCTGCCTCTGCTATTGGCAAGATGTGAACACTTCATTCTTTGCACAGCCATTGGAAACCTACAAATTGATCTGTAGGCATCTAAGTTTGTTTAAAGCAATTTAGATTTCCTAAAGTTTTAGAAACTCATCTTCTTCCCATATTTATTGCAAAATATCTCTTCTGCATCTGACTTAAGTTGCTGAATCTTCTTTTTTATCTGCCTGTTATATCTTCATTGATTTCTGGTAAGACTGTATTCTCTGCTCTGTCACAGTTTTGTAAGTAAGTATATGTCATTCTGAGTAGGACAGAAAATGCTTCTGCAGTATGACCTCTGCTGTCAATACACAACTATAGTAAGAACAATCTCTTATTTTCTAATCTAAAAATCAAGGGTCCCTTTCCTTGTTCACAGTATAGAAAAACAGAAAAAAAAAAAAAAGTAATATATTTCAAGTGTTTCACTGAATAAGCCATTACCTTGAATAAGGCTTTTGTAATGCCAATGCACTGTGACTCATGTAATTCAGATCTGAAGCTAATATGCTGTTTGAAAACGTACTCGCTGCTGAGATGATTCCTAAACAGGGAGGCAGAGAAGTGATTATTAGATAGGACAAGACATGAGCTGAATTACTGAAATGTGCAATAAAGAGATCTCAGCCTCTACAATTTGCCTGTCAGAAATGAAACTTTTAATCAATTTAATCAGTGTAACAATATATTAGCTCAGCAGCCTGCCATCTCAGCATGTAATTTTAACTATAAAGAACATTCTACAAACACTATAAAGCCTCAAAGTGCTCTTTAAAAAAGTCTCTAAAACATAAACAAGGTTTTTAATAGCCTGTGTCAGCAAGACTAGAACAAATCACATGAATATAATGAATAAGCTTTTTTCCTTTTTTTTTTCCCAAAAAGAATTCTACAGCCCTTGCTAGATAATCTTACTACATTCTGCGTTCTTTTGTGAAGGCAAAATTTAACTTTGATTTGTCATCTTCTCTCTAAAATCTCACTTTTTTTCATGCCTCATGGAAATCCTTATACTAATCTTTGTTAGTTCTTTCAGGGTGCTGAAATCATCCATTCCTAATTCCAACAATGTCCTGGCATACACACTAAAACACAAAGGAATGTTATAAAACAGTATTAAAGGCACTAAAAAAAAACATTCTGAAACTGCAGTGTCAGAGTAAACTTACATAGGAAAGTATTATTGTGTATTATCAAGAAGTCGAAAGGAGGTGAAATCATCATTTAAATTGTTTTACTTCTTTAAAACATTTTAGTGAAGGAATTACTGCAGTTAACTTCCTCTCATGTTTTCAGTCTGTCAGTGACTCACTGTGAAAATTAACTCCCAGAGCCTCCCACAATGCACACAAGTCACCACATATTTGAAAGCGAAGAAAACTAAAGGATCAGCACATGTACAAGAGGGCTTGACAAACACACACGCAAAAAAAAAGGCACATATAAACACATTTTTCTGTATAACCATGAATGCTTGCAGCAGTATTTTAATGCAGTATGATCCGCAAAATGAACTTCAGGTTCACATAATAAATGCATAGCTCTCTACGTGCAGACAACTACGTAAACTGCTTTTTGCTCTTCCACCCTCCAATGCACCTGGACTACCCCACAATTACGGGAAAGGACCTTTGTGTCTTTGACCTTCTGTGGTGCCTCCCTCCTTTTGGAAGTTAAACTAGGGAGCAGCAGCTGAACCTTGCACAGGGCTGGAAAAGTGTTCTGCAAATTGCCTTTCCATCGAGCTGAGTGCACTGAAGAGCCTGATGCAAACTAGTCCCTGAAGAATACTATTTGTATCTTTGTTCTATAAAAGGAGAAAATTAATTCTTGGTCCTTAAAGGAGGAGGCAACATGTGCAAAAGACCAACAGCTGCACCATCACATTTGAATCTTAAAAGTCTATCCAACTGGAGAAACAGATGTGAAATTGGAATAAATTTAAGGGCATTTCTCCCTCAGTGCACTGGTAACAGGGACACAGGAGGCAACAGACTAAATCCCAGGACTGTCATTTTTGCTCAGGCAAAGCATGTATGTAAACGCCACATTCAAGAAGAGACACTTTACAGATTTGTGAACCAGACTAATCAGCAATGGGTTTTCCCCCATTCAGTAGTTTTCAACTTTAATAGAAATGCTCACAAAAGAAAAATAAGCTTATGGAGGTAGAGTATATACAACCACATATACTCGACATAAAAGCCACTTGGAAAAAGTACTCTGCATATCTATATGAAACAACTGCTCTACCCATAAAGGTGAGTGGTACCTTGGCATCTTTACCACGATATTTGTTGTGCAATTTGAGAAGTTGCTTGGAGAAATCTCTGATCTTGTGATCAATTTTATAGAATGGCATTCTTTTCTTTTTCTCTTGAAAAGTGTTTATTGCTCCTCTTAGAAATTGTTGATCTTTGTTACAAACTATTTTCATGGTAAAAAATATAATCTATCAAGAACAAATTTATAGGGTTTTCATGTGGACATTTCATAAATTTTAATAAGGTTAAACATACTGAATAAATCAAGAAGTTTTCATGGTCTACTCCTGTTTTACAGTTTTGCATCGCAAAGTAATAAATACACAAATAAAGTTCTGCTAATAGCCATTATTATATCACTGAAATGGGCAATTAAAGCCCACAGAATATTTCCTATTTACATGTTGTATTAATTTGATTGACCATAAATGATGTGTTAGTCCATTCAAAATAGATCCCATAGCGTCAAAACCACATCTGGTAGGGAATTCTAATATTCTAGACACTATATCTGTTGTAAAATAATCCTTCCATATCAATCTACAGCTAATTATTTTAGACAGCTAATCAATTCAATTATTAGCCAAACATTTCATATCTTTGGCTTGGTAATCCTCCATTTACTGCAACAAAGGGTGCAGTTACACAACATAATCTCTCTGGTGGAGAAATTAACTAAAGAAGCCCTTCCTCCACTCCCTCCCTAGTTTAGCATTCATTCTCATGCTAATATTTTATTTCTTATCCTTAATGCAATTGCTTATGAGATCACAGTGTAAATCAGGTCCCTTAGATTATTTTTGATCTCAAAAAAACCCCACCAAAAAACATTTCTGTATTCCTGCTTAGAGTGGAGAACAAGTGAGAATGCAGAAGGCTATGATGCAGGGCAGAAAAATGTTCAGAAAAAAAACGCATCTAGATCCTGGACTGCAAGTAGTCTAAGAACATTGGAATACAACCCTTCTGACCCTTCTTGTAGACAAGCATCACATTTGCCAACCTCCAGACAACTGGGACCTCCCCTGTTACCCAGGACTGCTGGTAAATGATGGAAAGTGGTTTGGTGAGCACTCAGCCAGCTCTCTCCGTACCCTTGGGTGGATCCTCATAGAGTGTGTCTCTAAATATGCCTCTTTACTGACTGTGGAGATATAGATAAAACCTACCATAATACTTGCAGCTCCTATGCCCTTCTACATTCCTTGCTTTCTTAGAATGCCTCACTACTTTTAAACAAGTTTTGAGCAGCTACATCACTATTAATCTTGTAAAATTCATTTGATAAAATCAAATAGAAGGAGACAACAAATCTATTCTCTCTTTTCACTTGACTGGATTCTGCATTCTAATCTAAGCAGTCCAAAATACACCCATTAGGTCAATTGTCATATCACATATTCACAGAATGGTTCAGGTCAGAAGGGACCTTTAAAGATCATCTAGCTCCAACCCCTCTGCCATGGGCAGGGACACCTTCCACCAGACCAGGTTGCTCAAAGCCTCATCCAGCTTGGCCTTGGACACTTCCAGGGAAGAGGCTTCCACAACTCCTCTGGGCAACCTGTCTCACCACTGTCACAGAAAAGAATTTTTTCCTAATGTCTAATCTAAATCTAACCTCTTTCAATTTTAACTCATTACCCCTTGTCCTGTCATTAGGCTCCCTGATAAAAAGTCCCTCCCTTTCTTTCCTTTAGGCCCACTTTAAGTACTGGAAGGCATCTATAAGGTTTCCTCATATATCTTTAAAGAACTACATGTCTTCATATAGAGAGGAACTAGACAGATTAGATATGTATTTGTATTATATATCTTTAAAATATCACGTTTTTAAAAGAAAAAGGTCCTTTCTAAAAGAAATGAGATTTTAAGAACATTTAAATTAGACTACACTGTAGCAGAAAATAAATCTGTATTAAGTTAGTTTGTTAGCTTGCTTTTAAAGAAAGGTCCAAGATCTAATACAGTCACAGGAAAGATTGTTGATCAATATTCTTTAGTCGTTCAGCTTTTCAGCCTTTATATATTCTAAACATCTTTCTAGCTTTTTTTCCTGCAAATATTCATGGGAAATTGCTACAAAAGATACTATAAAGTAAATAGAAGTCTGGTAATTAATGTGTAAATTCTAGAATCACCGGACTTCAATTCTCTAGAAGTGAGAGCTATGGACAAATATGATGTGACTTATATGTGAGGACCATCACAATATGGACAAAGACAAATCTTAAAATTAGGCCTCCCAACAATAATATTTTAAAAGCCTGAGACCCTTTGTTTGTACAAGGTACTTATTAATCCCTTTAAAATATAACCGGTGGCTTTGGTTTCAGTTCCTCACATGCACTGCAAATAGATTCTTAGTGTTATACATGGAAAGGCAAAATCAGGAGGGAATAAAGAGGTCTTCTTTTTATCTTAAAACCTGGCAATTAGCATGTCTTCTGTAGCCCTGCCAATAAATGCTGTCCCTCTGACTTCGTCCCATTTTACAAGATCCATTTATCCCACCTACTATTCTGTTGTGATGTTTGGGCAGAGAGATCGTTCCTCCTCAAGGGAATGTGAAGACATCTGTTTCCTGAAGTCCTATAAAGGATTATACAGGGCTCTCTGTGGATCTCTGACTCTATCAGAGTGGCCTCACATTCACTATACAAACAGGAGTCTTCAGCTCATTTTATTTGTAACTGTTCTTTAGGTTCAGGACTTTGTTCTCATGTCAAATCTCTCCTTTGTATAATCTGTCAAAGACAATTCTTGTTTAACAGCTTTGATGAAAGTGCCAACTCTGTATATTTTAGTGTAATAACAAAAAAGGAAGGTTTTCTGTTATTGGATAAGAAAATCCCAAGAGCACAAAAAAAGACTGTGTCTAGGCTTTCTGATATATTTTTGTTGCCAAAGCTGCAAATAACCTGACTGAACAGCACCTCAGCTAGGATTCTGCTTCAAAATCAGTAATGCAGAGAAAATGCCTTTCTCATTTTACAACAGATGCATTAAATTTAACTTCATGCACATTGATGCAGTCACAGATACAAAGCATGTCCATAATTGCTCTAATTATTAATGAAATCCTATTCCTACTGACCTAATCACTAATGTTTTCATTGACTGGTTTAAGAGAAAGGGAAGGCAAGCTTCAGCTAAGAAGGGGCAAAATGATACAGCAAGTGTGAAATACTCCAAATCCTTTCTAAAAATACTGTATTACAGCAATCTCATCTAAACCAATATGACAGAAGCAAAACTTGAGGTGAATACAATGACATAAACAGATATGATTTAAAAGTTATTGAAAAAATTACATGAACATATCAATATTTCTTAACATGTCAAGCCATGCATTTAGTCTGGATCACAATGTACTATGAGCCCTGCCTGTCCCTGCCCACTCCCACAGGTCTGCCTCAACCCTGCCCAGGGCTCAGGAGGGTTGTTTTGGGATTTTTTTTCCAGTCAGTACACCTGGAAAGATTTGAGTCCTTACCAAAGAAACTGTTTTTAAATGTTGCCTTGTATACTCATGGACATAAATAATGCACTAAGTAATGCATCCATAAACTGAAAATCATGTATTTAAAAAACATTGGGTGGAATTTGTTACAAACTTCGATTGGAATTACAAACTTCAGGAGAAATAAAATCTTATAATTATTTAGATTGGAAAAGACCTGTAAGATCATTGAGTCCAACCATTAACTTAACATTTCTAAGATTTAATCTATTTATTTTTATCAGAATAAAAACATGCAAACTGCAGAAGTGATAGTGTTTTCTTACCAGAATAAAAATAAAAAAGTAAAAGAGGAAATGTAACGTTATATATAAATTGAACAAAATGTAATGAAAACGCATGTGATGGAACTTTAATGAAAGCAGTACAGATGATAAATAAAATCATGCTAATATGAATTGGTAATAGATCAAGGGAGAGAGAATGAAGACCTGTAATCTTACCTGCAATTCAAGGTTTCAGTAGAAAAATATCCTCATTTAGTGATGTGTGGTGTGTAACATAATAAATCTAGTAAGATAAAATACAGACATAAGTATATTCAAAGATAATAGTAGTCTTCATATTATGCACTACTTTAAACATTGTCTTAATATTTATTAAAAGGAATATCATATTATATTTAAGAGACAATAAATTAATTCAAAAAATCATAAACTCACTCAAAATCCACAGTGTGCTTTCTCCTTTCTCCTTTTGGGTATTTATCTTCCTTCTAGCAGGACTGCAACCTAGCTGTGTATTGCATTAAGTAGAAGCATACCTAAATCATATTTATCTCTAATTAATACTGAATGTTAATCCAAATCAGTCATTCATCACCATCATGAAACACAGACATATATTCTGATCTTGATTGTATGTGGACTCCAAAGGTTTTGGAGAGGATTCAGAATGAGGACTATTGTAACTCTGGGAGAAACTGACTTGGTTGTCCAGAACTGAACCTCTTCTAAAACAACGAGCACAGCTGTTGCCCAGGACATCTTTGTAATAGGTCTAAACATGTAGTTTAGGTCTAAACAAGTAGTATAGGTCTAAATAAGTTGCATATAGACAGCAAAAAGTGAATAGTTGCCCCTTTTTTTAACCCAGCACAGTATATACGATAAAAGAGCAGGAAGCCACCTTCAGCTTCCACATCTTCTGTCCTTTCTTAGTCCTGCACCTATTATTTCCTTCTTTTACCCAGACAGACCCATCTCTTCCTTGAAGCCATCCATGCAGTTCTAGTGAAAGTCTATGTTAATCTTCGTATTCAGCCCAGTTTACAGAAGTTATGGCCTAGGGGAAAATAACCATTCACCTATTTTTTCATTATAATGTATACAAATTTATGTTGCAGATTGGATTATCCAAATCAATATGAGAAAGGAGTTAATATGGTTCATAATATGCTAACTCTAGTCTAGTCAATACATCATGTAATAAGCTAAGTTAATGTAACCTAATTCTGCAGGCAAAAAAAAAAAAAAGAGATTTAAGAATCTTCAGTCTTCTTCTGTTTATTCTGGTATAAATAAAAATTAACTTGATTAAACAAAATTTGTTTTGTTAATGCAAGACAGGTGAAAGGACACACAAAACCAAAAACTGAAAGTTTGACTGAGGTAACAAAAGCTTTTCTTAAGTGCATTCAGAGAGGTAGAGAGAAAGAAGATCCACAGTAAATCATGAGCAGGGAACAGTTGGGATACTCAGGCAAACATGTCAATAGAAAACAGGATGCTTTGAATTTTTAGTAGTCTTCTTTACAGCTCTTCTCTTACACAATGACACGCCCATAGCTGCAGTGCACAGTCTTGATCAATATCCTCCAGTTAGCCCTTTTACACAAAATGCAGGAAAAAAAGCATATAAGCACAAATACATATGAGCAGTATAAGTATATACAAATCCATCGTGAATTTACTCATATCTCAAGTGCATATATAGTGTACATAGAAGAAGGAGGTACTGCTGTCTTACTAGCTAGTAGCTTAGGGATTCACTAGTAGCTAAGCAAGTCAGCTTGAAGGGATCTAAAGTAGATGTGCTTACCAAATGATTCATATTCAAGTGTTCAATTTTGATGGAAAAAATCAGATTTTCATGGGGCCAGAGAGACAAACACATGTGACATGGCTTACTGATAACATACTTACGTGGATCCAGATTCCTTTCGTGAGGTGCTATGAGACATGATTGAATACCTCAGAACTGTTTTAGGAGAAACATGCACACCCAAAGAAACAAGGTTAGGCAGCAGCTCATCATGGAATTTCAGGCTGCATGCTCAGAATGATAATACTTATAGTAAATAACCTAATTCTTACTTTAGTCATTCTTCTAATGATCTGAGTCTGTGCCAAAATGTTATGCATTTGCCCAAAATTTCCTACAGATCAGGACTTTGAAAATAACCTTAAGGAGCAGATTAAATGTCTTGACATAATGACTAAACAATCAAAACGGACAGAAAAGAAGACACGTGTTCAAATTAATATTTAAACCATGGTAAATTCAAAATATAATACCTAAAAGACCATAACAATTGCTTTATATATTTTTGTAGCACATCTATTCCAGTTCAGTTTATCTGCAACATCTCTGTACTGTGGGATAATTCCCTAGTACCCACATATATAAGTATTTCTTCAATAATCATAGCTTTGCTATACATAGTAAACCTTAAAATTACAGAATATCTCTTCTTCTGGATGTATAATGGCAAAAATATTTGGTTTAATTGAAGGCAATAAGATAGAGATTACTGAACTTTTGAAATCACATATACTAAAGAACTTTGTTGAATAGATAACGAGCTTACAGTAGCTGGAATAAATTGTGCATTATCATTTGGAGTCAGGTGGCATTTTATACAAGAAAAATAATATAATGTCCTTTATCTAGTGTCTGCATCTCTCACACAAGTGAAATATTTTAAAACTTGAAACATTGATTAGGGGTATAATTGACTATATGGTGCAATTTTTAAATTCCTCTAACAACTCTAATATTATGTCTTCTTGTGTCAGTTATAACAGCCTAAGGTATAGATTTTCTATGTAAAAGTATAATTCTTTATAGACATACACACACATACACAGACATGCTGCTGGATGTAATATCTGTCTATCTATCCATCCATCTATCCATCTATCTGTCTGTCTATCTATTTCTCTCCATATATACATATATACATAGATACATATATGTATCTATATTTGCATACATATATATAGATATATATATATATATACAAACACACTATTGGATGGAATTTTTGTTACAGGGTTCTTTATGACCAACTGCTTAGGATTCTATTTGAGGAAGCTAAAGAGCTGAGGATCAAAGGTGCTTTTAAGAAAATAAAACCTACAGGCACATTTGGAACATAAAGAATGTTAAGGAGAAGAGTACAGATGAACTGCTTGTTTTCAGTCGTGTGTCTTGTGCATCTTAAACCCCAAAAGCTTATGAAACACTGCAAAGAGCAGATATTGGGAGTTATATTTATATGTGTATATATTGTTTTATCTACCTATATTTTATCTACAGACAGCAAATACAGATACAAAAGTTCATTATGGTTTAAAGTTATTGTCAATTGACACACTAAATTATATGTCCGAGACTTCAAAACAGGCATTATAAAAGCGGAGCTAACATTTTAAGCATACTCACTGAAAATATTGCAGCAATACTATTAATGCACCAGTTACAATATCAAAACATCATGCTAGAAGAAAGAAATCCCATTTTAAAAAAATGATCATTAAGTTTCAAGGGTTTACACATGCTCTGAGTGTTCAGCTCTCAGACTTGAAAGCATTTGAGAGGCTGATTGTAGGGCAGAAAGGCAATAGAATCATAGAATGGCCTAGGCTGGAAGGGACCTTAGAGATCATTTAATCCAACCTCCCTGTCATGGGCAGGGACGCCTCTCAACTAGATCAGGCAACACATGGACACTGAATGGGCACAATCTCTGTGGTAGGTAGGTGTGAAGGAAGTTTGCTGGATGTTGAGTTTTGCTTGGTGAGATGAACAGAAAACACATAACAATCTAGTCTGAAATTAAAACAGTGTTATAGGTGATGAAGTCACACAGAGAGAGGGACATGCACGTATACATAGCTATAATTGTATTTAATAAGGTAGAAACAGAAAAAAAAAAATTTACATTAAGCTATTTAAATCTTCCCTCTGTATAGGTTCTTGCTTTTGCCCAGGTTCCTTTAATAGAGACTCTGGATCAGTTCTAGATCCAGAACACACATACACGCTATGGACAGAATGCAATTCCATGAAAAAGCTAAAATAATCAGCCCTTGAGCTCTACTCTTTGTAATGATACACATATATATAGATTTTTAGCTTTAAACAAATAATATAATAACTGAATATGATTCTTGTATAGGATAGACACAAAATCTAGTAATTTCCTTATTACGCCAACAGCATCAAGTTTACTTTATGTTATACATTCTAGAAAGTAAAAACTGGGCACCCCTGCTGTAACATTTATATTGCTTAAAGCTTTTCGAATCATAGCAGATATGAGTTTGCTATGAAAACAGAAGAGGCACATAATAAACTTCAGAAAAATTTAAAAGTTGAAAATGCCAAATTAACTCAGGATACATATTAATATTAATATTAATATTACTTTCATAATGGATGCTCTGTTGAAAAAGGAAAATGTTTCCAGTAATAACTAGAGATAGTTTAAACACAGAGTACTTCTGAGCAATTTGAGAGTTTGGGTGTCTTTCCAAAGTTACAAAGTCTGCATTAACTATTCAGCTAAATAAAAATATGTGAAATAAATCTTGAATGGTAAGCATTTTGATTGTGTGCAACAGCAAAGTAATTTGGAGCTCCTATGCTGAGAAGAGTTCTAAACTGTTGCTACATTTTATCAAATAGAAAGCAACATGAAGCACATTACCAAAAGACAATCACTCATATTTAAAAATAAATATTAAATTATTTATGACAATCACTTCATCTTTATGCTGAGATCTAACTTTTAGACTTTTAAACTCTGTAAGTCTTGCGTATATATTTTCACTTAAAAAAAAATGATCATGATAAAGAAAGACAAACAACAGTTAAATTAATTCTCGTTTTCCCATGTTAAAAATCAAGCCCTGATTAACTTCAGTCATATTAAGGCAGTTTTACTGATTGCTACTGTGGAAACTGGTTAGACATGCTGGAAAGCCAGGAAACATATTTAGATTTTTTCTTCTCCACAGAATCTGTTCGTGTGACTTACCCATAGGAACTGAGCAGGAAAATACTTCTGCCTAACTTAAAATATCGAAGAGGTAATTCTGCAACATAACCTGTTTTGAACTCCTCAAATAGGTGTTTACTGTAGGTAATTGGAATCATCTATTAATGGAGCTTAAAGGGCAAGTTATTGAAAGAAGAAACCTAAAAATCTGTCTTTTGAGCAGTTAGAATTGAGATGAGCTCTGTTCTGAGACAGGAGCTCCACTTTAGGTCTGTCTCCTATAAAACTGCTAATGAAGGCACCAGCTGGCATTGGTGTCATTGTCATATTTCAGTAACAAGAGTCATTGAAAAGCTACAGATTATAATGACTTTTAACCACCTTTTCAATTAGATGAGACCTGAACAACTTTTAGTATCCTGAGAAATGAAAAATACAATTGATAATTATGCATTTCTCCTGATGATGTCTCTGACTTTAAAACCAGATTTCAGCTAAAAATTGGCATACTTCCTACTAAACAAAAATATGTTGCATCAAGTTGGCTGAATTCTGAAAAAGAACAATTCATGTCTGGTTGATTGGCCAACTCTCAGCTCCTAATGCTTGACAGTGCTCATAGAGTTACAATTACAATAAACATTTTGGTAAGTGTTAAGAGGCAGCCCATGAAATTTCTCCCAGGTTCCTTATCTGGTGCACATATTTGATTGTGAAGAGAGCACTATACGGGAATGGCTTTCTAAACATTATACATCCACATAAACAGTGTCTGACAAAGGATGCAGGTAAAATTATGCAAACACTAAAAACATAGCACAATTGTAGCAACTGTCTCTGTGAAACCTGAAAAAAATATCTGATTAAAATAAGGGGCAAGTCAGCAGCAACTGAGAAGGAGCCTGAGAGAGCACAGAGAGGTGGTCACAGTCCAGAAACCCAGACCTCTCCTGGGAAGGATCAGAAGAAGTGTGACCAGCAGGTAGAGGCAGGTGATTCTGCCCCTCTGCTCTGCTCTGGTGAGGCCTCACCTGGCACACTGCGTCCAGCTCTGGAGTCCTCAACTTAGATAGACATGGCCCTGTTGGAGCTAGTCCAGAGGAGGGCCCTGAAAATGGTCAGAAGGCTGGAATACCTCTCCTATGAAGAAAGGCTGAGGGAGTTGGGGTTGTTCAGCTGGGAAAAGAGAAGGCTCTGGGGACACCTTACTGAGGACTTTCAATACTTAAAGGGGGCCTGCAAGAAAGATGTGGACAAACTTTTAGCAGGGCAAGGGGCAACGGTTTTAAACTAAAAGAGAGTAGATATAAACTAGATAGAAGGAAAAAAATCTTTTACAATGAGCATGGTGACACACTGGAACAGGTTGCCTAAAGAAGTGGTGAGTGCCCCATCCCCAGAAACATTTAAAGCCAAATTGGATGAGGCTTTGAACAACTTGATCTAGTCAAAGATGTCCCTTCTTACTGGAGAGTAGTTGGACTGGATGACTTTTAAGGTCCCTTCCAAGTCGAGATATTCTGTGATTCTATGACTATGCTGAAAGCATATGATCATACTACACAGATCTTGACTTTGCTCTGTGAAGACCCAATCCCCAAGCCAGAGAAGCTGTAATATGTTCTAAATGGTACTAATAATGTGATGAAGCAGATAATAATATGATACAGCAGATGAAGATAACAACAAAGCAGCAAAATTTTTTCCCTTGTTCTAGCTGCATTTCACACACTCTCAGAAACTGAAAGTTTAGTGCGTGGCCACATCTGTTGATTACAGCACTGGAAGACTGTCTTGTTCTGAGGAGTCCAATAGCCAAATCTATGCTATTGTAGAAGAAAACAGATACATCTATCAGCAGGTATGTTACACTATATCTGTTGCACACTACAATTTCATATTTTTTATAGAATTATAAGTCATATCTACATTATTAAATTCCACTGATCCGAGGAACAGCTATTTACATTATGCAGTACTGTTTCCAAGAACTGGAACTTGATCTGTACTGTTAAACAAGCAGAATCTCTGGTATGTCCTTTCTATGGTTTTGGTCTTCACAGGTTTTTCCCAAACCATGCCTAGGACTAGACAAGTGCTGACATGGGCTAGGAGCCATTCACAACAAACTTCTGATGAAATATCCCACTTTTGCAGGACAAGATTATTTAATATTATAGATGTGGTCTGTCCCACATCAGCTGCCCTCAGCACTAGAGAACAGATCCTAACGCATTAGTCGTCCAAGATAGAAAGTCCTTGCAACAGACACACCTCGCAGCAGGGAGATACTGACCAGATAAAAGAAAAACTACTTTTTGCCATTGTCAAACATCAGCACAGGATACTCAGAGAGGTTATTTATACATTGTATGTATTACAATTGTATGTATGTGTCTCTGCATATTTTCCTCCTACCAGATTCATCATAATGATTTTGTACAAAAAGATACTGTATTAATTCCCTTTGATGGCAATGATAATAATTCAGATTATAAAGATATAAAACCAAACAGCTATTTCCAAATTCTTACAAGACTTGAACAAATATCATGAAAGAAAGGATGATAGATACTGCATATTTCCTGTGAAGCTATAAATTCTATGTCTTGAAAAGAGCTTTCTTTCATAGAAATTTTATTATTATTTTTCTGTGGCATGACGTAGTTAAAAACACAGAAACACTTAAATGAAGTTTACATATTTCTTATACTAAATTTATTATCAACACTTTCTAGATGTTGATCTAGTCAAAATACACTATAAATTGTCCTTACTCATGGATCATTTACAAAATGTGTACAAAAATTATTAATGATCATATCACTTCATGCTTACAGAGACCTTACTCACATGGATCACTGGCAAAACCAACTACAACAGGAACCATATCAAGGCATATATGAAGGTCTTAATCTGCAAGCTCGTAAATGAACCAAGTCCACATACTGATGGCAAGCATGATAGTTTTAGGTACTGGAACAGTTGACGGCTAAACAAAAAAAAGTTGATTAATGCTACAGAGTGTTGACAGAGCACCTTTCTGAACTCCTTCTTTCCCCTATCACTTTCTTCATTAATTTGCATGCCTTTCTCCTTTTACTTTTTTTGAGCACTTAGCTAATCACTTCCTACAACTTCCCTTCCTGAAATTATATCCCCAGCTTAATGTCGTCTGCCACAATACTAACCTTTCAGCGTGTTTTACTTCTGCTCTTCTGATCTCTCTTCTCTTGTTTATTTGGACTTCAATATGGTTAAGAAAGGCCTTATAACACCTAATGCAATGTGGCCTCATTCTTGGTTGATCACAAGTTACCTGGAATTAATAATAGAAATTGTGACCCTTAGTAAAAAATTACCATACATATTATTTTCAAGACTGGAAAATAAAATCATTCTTTTGAAAGTTATAGCTTTGCAATATATGCCTACAACCAGCTTGACATAGCTAGTGCTATAAAACACAGTCCTTCAGGAGAAACACTGGAAAAGTGCTGGTAAAAGAAGGATCTTGGTGTATAAATAAAAATAAAACAAGAAGAAATGAAAATGATTGAATCACCAAAGGAAAGTCTTAAATAAATAACATGTTTTCTTATAAATATAAGAATATGTACAAGAAAAATGCATCTGCTAAATTATGTATTAAACCCATAGTTTCACATAGAGGTCCAAATTCTAGTCTATATGTTAAACCTGAGGATTTTCTTCCCCACCCTCGATTATATGGCTTTAGAATAGTATTATGCTGCCAAAGAGGATTAAACTGGATTTCAGATCCATGATGGTCCTATTATTTCAAGAATTTAGGAGAAGCCTTTTGTTTTTGTTCAGCATTAGGCAAACTGAACAACCTTCAACTTATCCTTCGTGCTGCGGTACGCTGCGTAATGTCTGTAGTGTACTTAGCCAGGGATGATTTCTGGCTACCTGTCATTCTGGTTTTCTCCTAATCTAGTCCATTTTCAACACTGCAGAGAAAGACTAGGAGCATTTAGCTAAATCTTATGTAAAATATAGGCTAGTCTATCTAGCAATGTTAATCTTGGTCCCAATCCAGCAAAGCTCTTAATATTTCCTAGTATTCTTATTACTTTCAGCAGAAGAATTAATAATCAAGCACATACCTAAGCATGGAGTCAGCTCAAGGCTTTCAACATTATCTGTGCTATAACAGTAAAAAAAAAATAAAAACACAGAAAAATAGAACATTGGAAATAGGAAAGGCATAAGAAACATTTCTGAGATCAGGTTAAAACTAAAAGGATACACAATTTTAATTTTTAGGCTAATCAATATAACTCGAACATGGGCTCTTAAACTAGAGCTGGTTATATATGAATGATACTGATTTCAGCTTACAATGTCTCTCTTTCAGCTGTAGAGTCATATGGCTCACAGTGGATAAGGCCAAGATAAAAACCTCCTGGGGTACTTCTGCACTGTATTAAAAAGGGCCAGAGACTGAGGTCAGCACTGGACCATAGCATCCTTACTCCCTAATTGTTAACAGCACTTCCTGGCCTTTTTTTTTGGAATATTCTAGCTTGCTCTGTCCAAGACAAATTTCTTACAGAGATGGTTAGTCCTAAATACTGTGGACCACAGCCAGCTGGCAGCACTCAACCTTTCAGCAAAAGATCAGTCCCTGGACTTTTATTTAGCAATATAGATGGAAATTCAGCTTCCATGGTTAGGAAATAGCTCAGAAAATTAAGCTCCCTTTGTGAGGTGCCTTGCTAAAGATCACATGTCTGTCTTCCCTCTACTTTTTTTCTTCACAATCTCTCTCTCTTGTTGCAAAGATTGTGAAATCTTTTTAACTCTATACACGGATTTCACAGCTTCTCTGTTTTTCTACAGGTAAAATAGTCTGTAGACTCTAGTTTGATAGAGCTCCTGAAAACCCTTCAAAAAAAAAAAAAGACTTTGAAAAGAACCATTTTAAGGTTTAGGTAATCCTGTCTTTATTACAGAGGATTGTGTTGTGTTGTGCCGGTTTAGTTTTGTCAAATGGATAATGACCAATTAAAAGACAGAATAAATGTTCTTATTCTTACACTGATTTAAAGCATTTAAAACACAGCTAAACAATGAGAAGGAAAATAATTCCAGAACAAATACATCAGCTTCCTCTGAGTGTCCTAATAAGATGCAGCATAACTTCCTTCAAGATATTTTGAATAATCATGTATTAGTTACCTCAGCCTGTTAGAAATTCTCATATATCTTCATTTTTTCTTGTGCCCGTCAATGAAAATAAACCTACTTCGTACATTCATTTGTATTCTAAAATCTGTAGGTCTGAAATTTGTGAATAAATTCTGCTGAAGTTTTGAACATAAATTATTTTTACTTTGCACAGATAGAAATCATTCTCTTGGTTTGGTTATAACTGGAAAGACAGTTGGAAGAAGAGTGAGTATACCAAGAAATAGTTGATACATATCTAAGCAAAAAAAAAACAAAACCAAAAACCCAAATTCCCAGAGTTTTATTCTCAGAAAATAAAAAATAGAATAAGAAAATAGGATTTTTAGTACATGCACTAAATCGTATATGTCATCCTGTTAAGAAAGAATTGGAATTACAAGATGGTGTCTTAAATAAACTGAAAATATCTCAGTAAATAGAGAAGTCAGCTATCACTTCATTTAACTGATTGGTTTGTAGGCAGGATAACATGTTTACGATACTTCAAAGTGAGTGAAAGAAGGCTGAGCTAAATTCTTGCCATTCAAAATGACATAATGATAACAGTGGCTCTGAAAAATTATGAATGCTTATTCCTGAGCAATTGCTGGAAAGTGATACATGTAATTATGGTAGATTAAATAAAACAGATTTCTCTAGCACAAGGAGAGTGGTTTTATGGCTATGATATGTGGGTGATGACATTTGTTCTCCTTAATTTATTGACTTGTATAAGATAACTTGTATATTGGCAGAAATATATCAACCATGAAAGATATAATATTGACTTTAAATATGTCTATCAACATTTTTCAAAGGCACCATTTTACAATGTGCTCGGTAGCCAAGTTTTACCAAAAGATTGTAGCTAAAGGAATAAAAAGCAAAATATTCTTATTGCTATGGTTTTCACATGCCAGGAATCTAGCAAAAAATAGCATTGTGTATATATACTTCAGAAATTGGTCTTAAAGTATCCAAATGAAAGTTTATATGTCTGGACACAAACCACGAAGCATCAGTCACATCACTGAGTGTGTGTTTTTCTTTCCTAACTAGATACACAAGCAGCAGCAATGAACTCAATTTCTGATGATATCTGGCACTAGGTACAACTTGGGAGGCTGCTAAGTATCCTGTTATATGATATGTAATGTTATGGACAGATAGAGTGATAAAACCAAACTCTTCAAAGATAATAAAAGTTCCTAAGAAATGTAAAGAGATAATGATGAATCAAGCTGCCTAAATTCAGCACACGAAATTTACCCGTACATATGTTATCCAACAGTAACAGATATTGAAATGTTTGGTATTCAATAAAGATCAAAACAAAGAACACATACAATTATTACTAGTCTTGGAACTCTGCCAAAGCAGCAAATGTAAGAGATAAGCACGTTCAAAATGTTCCTTAGGTGAATGTTTATACTATCAATCAAGACAGAACGAAGACTCCATTTCAGATCCGCAGGACCAATGTCACCTTACAGAAAGAACGCTGAAGTTTGCTTAGGAGTGTCTCTTTAGTGGAATCCAGTATCATTGTTTTTTTCCAAGCAATCAAGAGGACACAGAAAGATTCTGGTGATAGTAGGAAGCTGTCGCTGCGGTTACACTCAGTCCTGCTATAATACACAGATGCACACAGGGTGAAGACGGTGACGTGCAGCTTCTACATGTAAGAAAATGTCATCTCCAGAAATATCGAGCTCAGATTAGTAGAATGTTTTCAGGTTTGTAAATTGTTCTTTTTCCTTAAAAATTTTTGTGGAGTATTTTTAAGTCAGTGGCACACAACCACTTTAATAAAAGGAAGCGGAAAAAGTTTCTCAATTCCATTTATTTACTATTGTCTTGGGACAGGAGGAGATCAAAGTTCCCCTATCCATCTCCCTCTCACTATCTTTCGCCTTGCTGATCAAGTGATCAGGCCATCACAACATGAGAATAAACAGAAGATGAGGGCAGACTGAGAACAGAGCAGAGGAAAATGTTTTGCTTTGTGAAAAAAAATCTGAAAATGTAGGAACACAGGTTATCATTTCCTGACCTTATTTTAGCAAAGCAGATACATCATATAAATGTAGCAATGTATCTAAATATTAACGCATTTGCCACACGTATGGGTTTTCAGAGTCACTGGAGTTCCATGTTTCAGAGTTACTGAAGTTACATATTTTACTTGTGAACAGAAATGTCGAAGTGACTTTATGCAACTCATACAGACTGGGACTTCCTGTGGCTCTAAGCATGTGAGCAAAGCTTCTTTACCCCATTTCAAGAAGGTCTTTTTTTTTTTCCTTTGTTAGCATTTTGCACATTTGAGCGCCAGCCTAAAGTCTGCTGCAGAAAGACGCCATCATGTCCTTTTGGAGTTACGAAACAAACATGAGAAAGATTTCCTTCTCGAGATTCTATTCTATCTCATTCATCTTAACATCGTTTTCACTCTGCAAAGATATGTTAAGCTTTTTCCAAGCCCCCAAGGCAGCACAACGGTATTACAATAACATTTGCTGAAAGCTCTCAGAAGGACCTCCTGCACTGCAATTCCTAGTTGGCTGGCACACCCATGTGTCAGTTCTTTTGAATCATGTATCTCAGCAGGTTTTGCACACATACCCATTCACAACATATAAGCTTGCAGGGTTTGGGGGCTCAATTTCTTTTATCACAGACTGACAAATTGTTGAAATTAATCACAGGTTACTTTTCCTAATGACTGCTGCTGGGAATTTGGGTATGCTGGAAATCCTGCTGTGATTTGGGATAAAATATTAATGTCAATAGCAGCTGCTTTGTGTTATAATGCTATGTAAATACTAAGGCAGTTAGTTATAGTAGAAGGCTATGCTGGCAAATTATCATATTCTTATATTGTGATACCTGGTGTGGATGAGCCTTAATTGTGATTTTATTTATCTTTTAAATACAGGTCTTATTTCCATATAAGGATATATAGGGCAAAAGCAACTGTCTAGGAGCCAAAGTTTCTTAAAGTGCCAATGTCCATCCTTATCACCTTTAGAGATCATAGAATCACAGAACGATTTGAGCTGGAAGGGACCTTAAAGATCATCTAGTTCTAACCTCTCTGACATGGGCAGGGACACTTCCCACTAGATCAGGCTGCTCAAAGCCCCAGCGAGCCTGGCCTTAGACACTTCCAGGGAGGGGGCTGCCACAGCTTCTCTGAGCAACCTGCTCCAGTTTATCACCACTTTCATAGTGAAGAATTCTTCCTAAGCCTAATTTAAATCTACCCTGCCTCACTTTAAAACTATTGCTCCTCATTTTATCTTATTGCTATAAGTCCTTGTAAAGGCCAGCTTTCTTGTAGGCCCCCTTCAGGTACTGGAAGGCAACTACAAGGTCTCCCCAGAGCCTCCTCTTTTCCAGAAGGAACAACTCCAACTCTCTCAGACTGTCCCTATAGGAGAGGTGCTCCAGCCTTTTGATCTTCTTTGTGTCTGTCTTGATATAGAGCATCATTCTAGTAAATCAAACCCAGGCTGTTTGGAACTGCACTTAGATCAAGTACATTTACACTTTGTCTATTATTAGACCACTGTGTGAACTAAATGGTTTCTAATGTATCAAACCTGAATTCTGTCCTTAAGCTGCAGAAACTCAACAGCATAGAGGTTCAAGCAGAAGTCACCTGGTGGTGTTCATGTTCATTTATTTTGGTCAAGATGATCTGCTAAGATGATGCTCTGATTTTAAAAGAATTTTAAAGATGTTTGGAAAAAAAATAAAATCGTTGTGCCTTTACAATACTGTTCTCAGCAATGACCTCCCCAAGCCACCATTGATTTAAATTGAAAATAAATCATGCTCCAAATGAATTAGGTCATAACTTGTTGCTTATGAGCTAGGCTAGGAATAATGGTCAGGCAATGTATATAATAACTGATGAATATTCAAAAACTGGCAGGCATCAGCCTAAGGAGAGGAGAGTAAGAGTCAGTACACACAGACAAAAAGATGCAAAATGAACTGCTAAAGCCAGAGGTAAGATTAATCGATCAGCCAGCACATTTATTGAGTAATGCAATGGCATATCTCCAGCTAGAGTTACTGGAGGGATTCCAAAAAGTTCCCCAGAATACCTAACCTGCATGCATACTAGTGATGGAATATCATTTGCTCCAGGAAAGTGGAAAGGCTGTTTTCGGAGATGACAGAGATCTGATATGAGATAGCTGTGAACAGCTGTCCTGTTTTATTTTGTGAGATTTTTCTACCCTAGAGGTATAAAAGAAAGAAAGAAACAGTTACTGCAGTGTCATTTCCTGGACAAATGTTCTTCTGAAGAAGGATGAGCTATTGTGGGCTTTCTTTTGTAGACTGATATAGACCCTGTTTCCTTCAAGCATTTTTAATATGTGACTTCCAGACAGATGTTTCTTCAGCATGTACATTATAGTGCAAAGGTGGTGGCAAAAAGATACTAATCTGTTTAAGCCCAAATTTGTTTTTTGACCAATTTTTTACTGTGCTGGTAAAGCATTATTGTGATTCTCTTGCTCCTGTTACTGTAAGAAAAGCAGATATAAAACATGAGGAAAGTAGTAGGCCTGAGATCCTTAGTCCTTGCTTTGTAGTTGTTTTGTTTGTGTTTTTTTTGCTTTAAAGAAGCAGATGATTAGCTTTGATAGTCTAGTCATCACCTTCTGCCTGAGAAAATGTGCAACTGATCTCAGGTTTGGGAACAGTTCTAAATTGTCAGGTTGTTCCATGTAGCTGATCTCTATGACCCTGTGGTGGTTTAACCTCAGCCAGCAACCAATCGCCACACAGTCACTTGCTCCCTCCTCACTCCTCCAAGTGGGGTGGTGAGGAGAACTAGGAAAAAAACGTAAAATTCATGGATTAGGATAAGAACAGTTTAGTAACTAAAAGGAGAAAAAATAATAATTATAGTAACAGTAATGAAAGATAATAATAGAAATTAACATAAATACTTTTTCTTTAAAAAACGAAGTAAGTAAAACCCTGGAAAAGACAAGTGATGTTCTCCACCAACTGACCTATGTCCATGAAGCTATCCATCCATCCTGGCCAACTGCCCCCAGTTTATATACCGAGCAAGACACCCTTTGGTGTGGAAGACCCATTTGGTTAGTTCAACTCAGTTGTCCTGGCCATGTTCCCTTCCAGACTCTTGTGCACCTGCTGGCTGTCAGAAAATGGGAAATTGAAAAATCTGTGACTTAAAATAAGCACTGCTTAGCAACAACTGAAACATCGGTGCGTAGCCAACATTATTCTCATACTAAATCCAAAACACAGCACTGAATCAGCTACTACAAAGAAAATCCCAGCTGAAACCACAACAGCCCCTCAAGTATCTGTGGCATCTTTTTTCTAAGGTATCTTCAAAGTTTTTTCGGAACCACAACCTTACTCCTCACATCCACCAACTGTGCAATCTGCTGTCAGATCTGACTTCTTGTCATGCAAAAGTATGCACAGTCTTTCCTTAAGGCTAATCAGAAAGTAAACGCGTACTGCTATTAAGTTGTCAGTATGAACTACTTCCTATGTGGGTCCTGTTCATGACTCTTCCTACTCTTTGCAGCCCAAAGAGTAAATTTTTAGGCCAGCTATATGGGAAGATGTCTCCATTTAATCTACTCAGTCTTTTGGCTGAGTGTGAATTCTGCACTAATGTATAAGCAATTTCATGTAGGTTGGAAATCTGTTCTCCACAATAGTATGATGGAGATTGCCATTTTATTTCAGGTTACATTGTACAGCTTTGTGAAAAGTAATATGTCTGAGCATGGTTTTGATTAGTTGTCCATGTGCATTAAGCCAGTTCAAATATCATGCAGTATACCAGACTTTATTGTCGTATTTTGTAGCTAAAAAGAACAGGAGCTACCACAGCATTTGAGTCTTTCCTGGACATTAAGTAATGAGGTCCAGACTGTGCCAGTAAAAAGTACTAGAAATTATATATAGACCATAGCATTACTTCAAGTAGTGGTCTTCGACCTGCTTACTTGAAGAACTTCTAGAGATAGGAGAGAGTGGATCTTTCATTCTCCATAATCCCGGCTCAAGGTAGGCTACCTCCTTCTCTCCCACTGTTGATAAGAGATGATATGTTGCTGGAAGCCTGAACCTGATGAGTTATAATGAGTGACACTTGTGGGAACTGCATTGTCCATCAGAGAGAGACAGAAATGAGATTGATGTGTGGCTGCTTTGACATAACCAAGCAGCTGTAATAAATAGCCTTTGACATTGACCTCCTAGGCTAGTCAGGATATGGTCACTAATAAAGATTGGAGAGAGATGTAGATCTGCAGGTGGAAAATACCACACACAAGAGAATGCGTCATGTTCTGTCACATAAAATTTTGTCTATGTGAAAAGGTGTGCATATGGGCACTTCACTTTCCTGATCTCAACTTCTAATGTCTTGGATATATGGCGACCTAGATTTCTACTAATTAATTTTCCACATTGGAAGTATTTTTTTCCCGTGGGCTGTGCCACTGAATAACATAGAGAAAAGAGTATGGGAATTTTGTATGCAGTCCTAGAACTGAGTGACTTAGGTGATTTTAGTTTGTTACATGCCATGGCCTTTGTCAGAAAATCTCAGATGTGACAAGATTTTCATCAGCAGCTGCAGATATTACTCCTCACTACCTTTGCTTAGAGATGCTGTTATGTCATAGTGTCAGGGAAAGAAGTAAAAACAGCTGACAAACCTCCAATATCTTTTTTTGCATAAAGAACTGATGACAAGTATGATGAACAAATGAGGCACAGGTAAGGTAGAACTGTGCTGGCATAACACAAGTTCACCGTGCAGTCCTGAGGCTACCCAGATATCCAGAGAAGTTTAAAAAAGAACTGCTTATTTAAGAGTATTGGCAGAATTAAATGGAAGTTTATTGACTGACTCCCCTGAGTGTTTTCCATGATATCTTAGAAGAAAAATTTCATGCAAATGGGGCTCTGCATATGTCAGAATCAATCTGCAGGATGGGATACCCTATATACACCTTGATGTTACATGCAACACTGGGGAAGAACATTTTCTTTTTCATAGATCTCAGGCAATTTATATAGAAGCAGTTGTGCCCTATGAAAAATTGAAAAGTACTGATCACACTGTCATTCTCAGAATAGTCAAGGACCTGATTCACCAGGCTGTGTGATACAGGTCATCTATGTTGCATTTTCTAAGGGAGATTATATTTCAATTTTTTCTGCTCATTCAACATTCCTTTTTTTGTTTAAAAAACACATTTTCTTTTTTTTCTTTTCATTTATTTAACAGAAAAAAAAAGTCCTATCTTAAAACCATATTTTATCCATAGGAAAATCTCTCATCTTGTTTAGAAGTGATTATTCTAAGCCACCTGCCAGAGGTGTGATTTAAAAAATACAGTAACATTGGGAATATTTTTTATTGTTGTATTGTACAACTGCATTTTCTTTCAAAATAGAAAGAAATAGCATGATGTTTATGTAATGTACTCACTTCTACATATTAGGAAATTGGAAAAACAGAAAATTTTTCAGTGCTTGAAATATTGCATAGCCCAACTCAAAACAGCTGAGACAAAAAAAACAAAAAACAAAAACAAAGCAAAACTTTAATACATTCAGATTCACACTGTAAGTGGTGACGGATTTATACTAAGGTTTCTATATGTGTATCCTAAAATGATTTGGCGATCTGAGCAAAACATACAAGATGGGCAACATGAAAAGAAGATGTTTCCTAAGACAGCCTGTATATGATTCACAGTAAAACATAAAATGAACATAAGCATCGTAATAACAACAATCACCTGAGCCTAGTAACCTAAGCAAAGAATTTATGCTTGCAAATGTGTCCCACATGTCTAATTTTGAAATTGTGAACACAATTATACTGCTTCATCTTTTAACAGGATGAGTTACTACTCCAGTTTTTAGTGCAAAAAATGCAAATGTGGTGTAAGTATGTGTTAGCTGACTCACCTTAGTGGAAGAATACTCAGTTTTGTCTTGTCCTGTTTATCCATTTCAACTGTTTTCAGATTGTAAACCTTAACAAGTGATTTTCCACACGGCTCAGACTCCATATCAGGCTTTTATGGAATAGAGGGTTTGGTGAAATAGGTGGCTGTAATTGCTTTGACAAAACAGAGTTTCAACAGAAGAAAATGATGTGTCAAAACTGAAACATGGTACATTCACCACTGTTGACATAGTGGACAGAGACATTCACCAGACAGAAGTTCGAAGAGTGGCTGAAACAGATATCAGTCATGGACTTTGAAATTACTCAGATCTATAAAGCATCGTGTTTTAAAACCTAACACAAATCATAATGATGGTGAAAAACATGGATGTGAATCTTTTCAGCCAGGAAAGGTAATAGAATTGTTTTTCCCAGTCTCTAGATAACTCCTACAAATATAGATGAAATAAAAAAAAACCCCACAACAATCTCCTTTCTGCTTGTCAGAAATTTTTAAAGACAGACATTTGAAAAAAAACCACACAATATTGTGTGTTTAAAAGACATCTCAAACTAGAGAAGGTTATAAATTCAAAGCAGAAGCTATGGGAAGAAATAGCATTAAGAAACACATATATTTTTAAAGGTTTTCTATCGGTTTAGGTGGCTCCTTGCTCAGCATACTGACGGACAGTTCTGAATCCAGTTCTGCACTGCATCACCTCCTTACTTTAATCAGAGACAATTTGTGTGCAAGATTTTATCCTCCATCAGAAGCTTTGTAGATAATGTAGAGCAGTGTACTGACCCTTGTTTCCTCGTAGTAAATATGACTATAGAAGTTTTGATAACATTCAACAGTACACTGTATGATATGTGTATAAATGTTTCATCAAAAACTGGATGAAACACTATCTAGCGTTGTTTCTCCATCAGGGCTTAGAGATTGGCAGTAAGTCGTAGCTTGTGAGAAGAGGATGCACCTGAAGAGAACATTAAGTGTTCTGAAAAACATCATTCAAATTATATAAAGTCTTTGTTGTTGCTCTGGTAAATTTTTCCAGCCTGCAAAATTGGCCTTACTCATCTCCAGTTGAAAATTGTTATTACTAGTACTTAAAATGAATTTCTGAATGTAATTATGTAGGTTCACTATTCAAGAGAAAAAGAAAGGAAAATAGAAAATAGAAAATACAGAATAGATGAAAATGCTGCACCTCTGAACTTAACAGAAAAATTCTTATGTTGTCAGACATTTAGAAGTATTTCAGATGATGAAATTAGGTATTCTATGTCAAACTTCTGCTCTCTTAAGCCATGAAAAATGAGGATGTTAGGGAGCTATATAGAGAGGCTGATGATACATACAGATTTTTCAAAATTACAAAATATATTTATATTTCCCCTAAATATTCTTTTACTGTACATAGATTACACAACTGTATATAGTGTATAGGGTGTATATAAAAACAATGGCACAGTAAACTTCTTGTTGCTGGTTAGCTCAGCCAGTTAGAGCGTGATGCTGATAACACCAAGGTCGTGGGTTTGGTCCCCGTTCGGTCCCCATGTGTTGCCTGATCCATTTGAGAGGCGTCCCTGCCCATGACAGGGAGGTTGGATTAGATGATCTCTAAGGTCCTTTTCAGCCTAGGCCATTCTATGATTCTATGATTATTTTACACAAAATTTTCATTAAGAACATTCTGAACATCATACGAACACAGGACTGAATGTTCATTCTTTCTACATGGTAATAGTGAGAAATTAATCTATAACAGCTCCTTCTGATGAACAAGTGGCAATGAACACCTTAGCCTTAGTGATTCCAATAAGTGATGTTGTTCTATCATTTCTCTTATTTTTTATGAACTTTCAGCAATTATTAGTGTTACCTCCCGAACAGTAATTGTTGAAAGTTCTTTCAGCAGTACTGTGGCCACGTATGTCAGCAGAAGCACAAAGATATTTCCATCCCCTTCCATACGTGTATCATTTATACCCAACCGACATAACATGAACTGACAAAAGCTTGGTGTTTGCTAGCAGTTTTCTCTAGAAAAACAAGGACGGTTTTTATCCTATAAACCTACAGTGTCTCTTTAAGACAGATGATTCTCTTCTATGTGTGGTCCATTTTATAAGATTTCCTTTTTCTGGAAGAATCTGTCTTTGCTTTTTTTATTTGGAAAGTTTCAAAGCCAACATATGGGTGGCCAGGAAGGACTGGACTAACCTCTTCCAGTGATGAACTAGCTGGGCGATTGGGAACGGCTGCTGGCATACGTTGTAATATGTAGGGCAACTGTTAGATGGCAATGCAACATTGCCCTCCATCAATTTTTCTATACTTGTGGATTTGCACAAATTCCTAAGTGTATGACAAAAACATACACTTTGTACCGTAACTGTGTACTATTGCATCATGAATTATTTGGGTATCTCTGGTCTAATACTGATCATTTGGAGTCCCTGCTCAGGAACTACAGAGTAGCATTTTATATTTCTTCCAACAGCCACCATGTGTTTTCAATAAGAACAGCAGTCTGCAGGTGCAGTTATCTTTTGCAGTACATAAATTTTAAGGAGACTGAATTCTTTTTCTCCCTTAACAAACACCTCTGAGACTTGCTATGCTGTTGAGACCTTGCCATTGAGGTGTAACCTCTGACCTCCAGTGCAATGTGCAGAAGAAGAAAGCAAACTCCCTGGTCTGTACAGAACACCTGCCTCAAACATCTGCAGGCAGCAAAGTCTGCAGTTTAATGAACTGGCCTGCTCACAGCCTCGTGATTACCACAGCTCTGCAAAGATTCTTAAGGAGGCCAAGACTAAAAGAACTCAGGATAATATGATTTATAATACTAAAATGCTGACATTTTACAGACTTAGTACGATCAAGTCTCATCCTTCGGTTTGATGTAGCCCATTAAAAACACTAGCCTACCAGCCTGTTACATGCTAATGCTTTATGTGCTTAGTGTTTTTATCCTCCTTTTTACTCATGGACTTGCACTCATTTAGAGCACCCAATGGAGGGAAACTTCACTGCAAAAGCTTGGAAAGAAAATCTCTGTTTTCCTATTTCTCCGTTTGTGACAGTAATATTTATATCTGCTTACAGAGTGATTTGAGATCCCTGAGTATTTTTTGGTTTTAGAGTTTTCACAATCCAGGTCACGGTAAGGCTGTCATATATCAGACCCCATAGAATCTAGACAAAACTCCCCCAGATCTGTCTTGTCTCTCAAGCTTGCTGGGAACTCTACTGTGAGTAATATTGTGTTTCCAAACTTGAGGTTGGTGGGGTTTTTGTTGTTGGGTTTTTTTGGGAGGGTGAGAAGAGGGAGAGTGGTCAGTGTGGGAAGCACATAGTTCCTGAAGGGAAATCACTGTGTAATTCCCCACGCTTTGGTTGTTTCAGAAGCCTAGTCTGCCTGGGAAAGCATTCTGCTAAGGGAGAACATAAAGCTCCTTTGACACCCGTGTGGGTAACTACTTCCTACCTTATGTATGTGTGTGTGCAATGTGTGGTCTATATGTGTGTGTACAATGAAGCAAACGGCACAGGTTTCCACAGTTCTACACCACCTAGCTGTACTTTGTGACAATCTAGTCGGGTAGATTAATAGTATATTAAGTAGGTTTAATAAGTTCGGCAATCATGCCATATTCTGATCAGCACATCTCCTACTTAAGTTAATAGTTCTCACTTGCTGAGGACCTGAAGTCACACTGAAATCAAGGAATAAATACTGGTGAACAAAAAAAGACTGTTCAGGATAAGGTCAAACATGCTTTTTCTATAAACATAGTATAACTCTTCTTCCACTGCAAATCTTGTAAAACAATTTTCTGCTGAGCCTTTGCCAAATGGAAATCTTACTTAGTAATCTAGAGCATCCTAATTGAGTCATTAGCTCTTCCCACTTATCTGATCATTGCTGAGCTTATCTTTCCTATTTGGCCACAAGAGGTTTTTTTTGCTTCTTTCTCCTGTAAAAACCACACAGTATAGTTCATCCTTTTCACTGTGTTTACTTTTTACCATCCATACCTTTTATAGTCTTTGTTGCAGAGCATAATTTGAGTGTACAGTCTTATTTCCTCTGACAAACTATTATTTTCCTAAATCTTGTAAAAACTGTGATTTGTCCAGTTGTCTTCTATAATAAAACCTGTAATGCCGGTACCTTGATTCTTCCAGATAAGATGATCTGCTGAATATACTGAAGTTCTCCCTCTGTTTAGCTCCTAAATCTCATTCTAATTAATCTAAGGAATAGGGGTGGGATACCATAAGTAGGAAACTAAAGAAATAGGTTCATTTTAACATGTTGCACTGCTGAAGTATGATAAAAATCACTAGGTCTGAGAAGTGTTTGCAGATGCTCAAGATACCTCACTCAATAAAATTTTAAAATCAAATATTTTTGTTTTGAGTATTAACTGTTTAATGCCAGAGAAGAAGGAAAATCCATTAAAAAATTTGCTTTAGTTATATAAACTTCTATGAAAGTTGCTTTCCATCTCAATTTTTAATGTACCAAACAGTCACGGTTTCTTTTAAATGCCCCTAATTTTTAATTCCTATTGTTCTGTGTCAAGAACGATTCTAACCTAATTAGGAAACTCCTTTGCTCTGATGGAAAAGATGTGTGCAGGTAAGGACAGAAACGTCTGAGAAAGGACTTATTTACAGGTTCCCAGCTAATTCCATTTCAGAACAGTTTTCTGCTAATGCCTCTCTTTCCCATCTCTGAATCGGGTACACTGTAAATTTTATCTGATGAAAATCCCCAAGAAACATAACAGGAAGAATATCTTTCTCAAATGAATCTCTAGTCTCATAGGTATCTACAAGAGTAAACAATTAAGATGTCTGCAGAAAGTGTATTCACTACCAATTATGTAAATTAACAACAAGTACGTCAAAAGTCCACGACCAAATATATCCATGTTGGATGCAAAAAAAAAGTTGTGGTTTTTTTTTTTTTACTATTAGAACTCATCAATTGCCTAGAATCAAAAAATCTTGTCTTTCAGAGGCTACCTCAGGGATTACTACTGGCTCCTATAGTGTGCAACATCTTCATTGATGACCTAGATGACAGGACTGAGCGCAGCCCGATCAAATTTGCATATGATACAAAACTAGGGGGAGTGTTTCATACACCAGCTGGCTGTGCCAAAACTCAGAGGAACCTCAGAATACTGGAGACATGGGCAGAGAAGAATGCAGGAAGCTCGCTACATGGAAAAACGAAGTACTCCACCTGTGGAGGAATAATCCCTGTACCTCTACAGGCTGTGAGCAAACTGGCTAGAAAGCCTCCGGGTGTGGGTGGGCACCATCTCAACCATGAGCCTGTAGTGTGCTCTCATGACAATGAAGTCCAGCAGCAACCTAGGCTGCACAAAGCAAAGCATTGCCAACAGGTCAAGGAAAGTGATCCTTCCCCTTTGCTCAGCACAGGTAAGGCACATCCGGAGTTCTGGGTTCAGGTCAGGGCTCCCCAGTACAAGAAAGACATAATGGAGTGAGTGCAACAAAGGACCACAAGGGTGACTGAAGGGCTGGAGCATCTTCAAGAAGAGGAGAGGCTGAGAGAGCTAGGACTGTTCAGCCTGGAGTAAAAGAAAGTATAGGGAGTGTAAGTATGTCTAAATATGTGATAAGGAGAATAAAGAAGACTGAACCAGACTCCTTAGGAGTGTTCACTGATAGGACAAGGGCATAAACATGAAACTATCTGAACATAAAGAAACACCTTTTTACTGTGAAGATTATTCAGCACCAGAACAGGTTGCTCAGGGAATTTGTGGAGTTTCCATCCTTGAAGATGTTCAGAATCTGACTAGGCATCACCCTAAGCAACCTGCTGTAGTTGTTCCTGCTTGAGTAGGGAAGATGGGTTTGACAATCGTGAGAGACTACACAATCCAACCTCATCTATTCTGTGTAATTTTGAGTTATTGAGCCCTTTTATCCTAAAATTGGATGTCAGTTCTGGGATCCATCTTACAGGCTACATGGGATAGATGGCTCTCCAGTCTCAGTATTGAAAGCACTAACATCATCATTTCTCTCTATATACATAAATTGTCTGGCTACACAAAGCATAGCAGATCAGATGGAGTCATCCTCTATGACAGGTTGCCCCTTTATCCATTCTGCTTCAAAACTGACTCTAGGGAAATGGGAAATATATTCTTAGGTTAGCCAAGGGCTCAGAACACATTTTTTAATGGGGCTCTAATCTCATATGTTTAAGAACTGAGCTAAAGTAGGCCACCTTCTAGGACTCAAACATTTGACTAGAGACATAAGAACTTTCTGAGTAAACATTGACATGATAAGGCAGCAAAGCTCTTCTTTCTCTCCAAGAGGCTGATTTTCTCCTTCAGCATAAAATAAGATGGAATTACCATGCTGGATGTCCAAGATGGTTCTGACAGTACATGCATGTTTTATATCAGCTACTCTAACCTCAGTCATCACCAAAGTAACCTTTCTCACATGACAACTGAATTGATTCTTCCTTTTGACATTATGTTAAAAACAATATTTGTTTTAAAAACAACACTTGTTTTTAAAATTTGAACATATGTTTTAATTATTTTTTCTCATTTAGAAAACATAAAGAGACATTTAGAAAGAGACACTTACTCATGGAAGAGACTGGTTTTCATTAACAATTATTGACATGATAAAACAAAAGTCTTTCATAGTCTTAATTTTAACAATTTTACCTTTCTCAACTTGCAAGTTCTTCAGTTCCTTTAAAATTACCGACATAAAGGAGAAAGAAATAGTCATTGTAAACTAAAATGGTAGGATCCTACTGTAAAAAAAATCAGAAATGAAAGACTATATTGTGAAAAGTGCATGAAGTAATTAGCACATTATGCTGTTCTGAAAGCTGCTGGCACTATTCAGAGATTAAGTCAGCCTTTGGCATTGCTCATCATTATTATTTCGGTGTTGTATTTTTAAAGGAGACTTTAGTGAAAGGCTAGTGGATTAGAGTTTGGGGGAAAAAAAAGATTTACAATATGAAGTAGATTTATAGTGAAAGTCCATGTTGGTGGCAAGGACAATAAAAAGAATATACCTCTGGTAACACAAATTGCTAGATATGCATTATGCTGAGTCTTATCGGGAAGTACTACTTTGAACTACAGCTGGTTCATCTGTGATCCTGGGAAAAAATGGAATCTTCTTTGGCAAAAGAAATAGAAGAAAAAAGAAAACAAGAGACATTTAAAAATGTGGCTCTGAGAAATTTGGCAGGTTTATCTTGAAAGAGAGTCTTAAAAGAGTGTGTTGATTACTGGAGGTGTGTCTTAATCCATTTCCTGATTCTTTCGTATTTTGTTTTCCCTTTGGAGTTTGAAATGAACTGTCCCCTTTCTCCTCTCCTCATCAAAAATGGAATTTTTAATTTTATCACTTTGTAGTTTAGCTACATTTGGCACTCAGTCTCTCAAAGCATAGCATCTGAGGTACCAGGTATAGGTTTTGTCAGGGCAATAACCATTAGTATTTGTGAAGCAGTTCATAAAGTCTATTTTAGTGAATCACACTCAGAACCTGTAACTTTTTGTTTCTGCTTTCTGTTTTTTATGTTAAAATTTTACACAGCTAAGCAGAAATACATATTGAAAAAATAGGTATTGAAATTGAATTAAGCTTGCCTAAAGCAATTTCTGAATTTAGATGGGATGTACTAGTTCAGAGGATAATTAGTTCATTCATATACATTGCTGTATATTCACTGCAGATCCAAGGAATACTAGGGAATCCCTGCCTTAAGGACAGTAAGAAATACTAGATCACGAGAAACTAGGGACTAAACACTAGAAAAGGATGTTTGTCATTGCTTCATTCCAGCTAATTATTTCATACTAAACAGGCAGTTTTGGGAGTGTTCATATTTTCTTCTGCAGGAAATCATAGAAATTTCTATAAACCCAAGTAATGACATGACTTAGATTTCCCAAAATCCATTTCTATTTGAACATAGTTAATTGCTGCTTAACTTTTGCTATGATCTTTAGTTCCATTGACTTATAAAGGAATTAAGGAGATCCAAACATACTGACCTAAATGAAAATGATCTCTAGAGCCTCACCTAACATAATATCATCAAACAAACCTCACCAGCAAAGGAATTTGTAAGCTTAATTTAAGTCAAGGTGATTTGTCTTGTTGCAGAATCCACAAAGTTAAGCCTCTAAAGTCTGAGAGCCATTCAAAATATTTGCAATAACTTCTCTGCTTTTCTTTTTATGTGATGCAGAATGGTTTGGAAAGCACTTATAGCAATAATTGCCTTTGAAAATATTTTATTATTTAAATATTGTTATCAGCTATAGTACTACATGGGAATAGAATGGGAAGAAGGTAGGGCAGTCAGTGTAGAAATATGTCTTTTTTTTCAAGAGCATTTAGAGAGAAATTAAAATCATTGAGAATTACATTGTTCATGGCTTTTAAAATAACTCTTCTGCTAAACAAAAAATAAGCCATGTTTCTCAGTTTATTCTTCAGTTTCCAACAGGGATTATTATAACCATCAGAAACAACGATAGATCAATCTCATCTGATCAGATATTACATGTGCAATGAAAAGTAGTTTCCTTAGGGACAAGAAATATTTATTCTGGAGGTATCTTACTAAGAAATTATTTCCAGTATGCAAAATGAAAGATGAAAACAATATCTATGTTTTTTCTCTGTTTGGTATGTTGCCCTAGGCAATCTTGGGAACTTTGATAATTTTGTAATATTTCTAAATCTCTTTGTTCTTATTCCTTTTATAAGCAGTTGGAAAATAAAGTAGTTTTGAGTAGTCTGACATCTTCTGCTAGCTACTTTATACCATCAGCTCAAAATTACACCAAAAAACCTAACATTCCTTAGACATTTTTATTTTCTACTGCAATGAAGTTAAGCCTGAGATTTACCATTTTACAAAAAATCCTGTTATCTGTATTAGAATGAGGCAACAATTTTATCTGGAAACATTAGGTGATGCAGTTTTTAAAAATGCAAATATATGTAAAGAAACACTCCACGTGGATTTAAGCCGTAAGCAAAATTATTCTATTCATGATTATATACTAACTTCTCATTAATATGGTAATGTCCTATTAAGTATAAATGTAGTGCTTAGAGTCAAAGTAAAGATTATATAAAAGTAAATGACTCTGTCACAGCCTCAATCTTTTATAGATACTTTCCAGGTGACTACTATGTCTGACTGTTAAGCAAAGCAAATATGGACCATTTGGAAATACTTGGAAATCCTTTCATCATTTGTTTAAAAGAAATGTGTTCCAAATAGTTCAGCACATCATACTCTGGAAACCATTTAACTAATTTATAGAAACAAGACCACTGTTGAGAGTGTGGCCTGCATCTACCAGTCATAATGATGCTGCCTTATGTTTTCTACATTCTGGAAACAATCAGTCACACACGTGCCAGGAATAATAGTTACTACATGTTCAGAAAGTACCCAAACACCAGAGACACATGTATCTCATTGACTAAGTGGGGAGTATAAATCTACACCAACAAACATTATATTCTGATATTCATAAGATTTTACTTCAGCTGCCAACAGTTTCAGGTCATTTTTATATCTAATTCATCGTAGTTCAAAGATACCATAGAGATAAAGCATGTGAGTAAGAAAAAGAAAGGGCTGTGGTGTACTGAGAATTGAAAGCTGCAGACAAAAAGATGAACGGAAGACAAATAGTTTTCTGTGATAAATTTTCAGAGCAGCTGGAGATATCAAACAGATATCAGTAACAAAATATCCTATTTCTATAAATCCAATGCAATATGTATTGATTATAAAATAAAATTCACATAGTCCAATAATATCAGTTAGAAATTAAAACTAGGATGTCTCATTAGCACAATCTATTTTCCTGGGACCACTCAAAGGATTAAGTGTTGTACAATTTCAGGAAACTCAATAGAATCAATTCCATAACAATTCTTTTTGCAAATAAGTTTTACTGGCAGGAACTTTCTTTCCTAAAACTCCTCATCATTTTAGAAAATGGGACACCCATTTGACTTTCTTCTAAAGCATTTCCATCCTAGTTAACAGACTGATCTGGGGAACACTGTCGTACGTAAATAAAAAAGAGTACTGAAAGATTTATTAGTTGTACTTGATTAGAAAGATTTTGTTAAGATCTTTTCAATCGTTCATCCTTTTCAGTAGACTACAAATCCTCTTTTGCTAAAGCTTATGAAAAATCTCGGCTCTTGTTTGAACTGGAGGATATCTTGCCTTCCTGGCTGATGGACAGTCACAACTCACTAGCATTATCAACAACATTCTCTTCTTTTCTTGTCTAGTTCACCAAGTATTTGCAGGGTTATGGCCTCTGGCAGTAGGATTGGCAGCACAGTCTTCCCCTTAGCACTTTGTCCAGAGAAAGTATGTCCCTTTAGTTACATGATTTAGTTTCATGTACATTCAGATTAACTATTCGTGGGCCAATAGGTTGAAAAAGATGTAAATCACCATGTCTAAGTCAGATTTAGTAGGTAAATTAACCAGTAAAATATACTTTTACACTGAGGCAATAGGAAACACAAGTCACCTGCTATGGGGAGGATACAGAAGACACTGTCTAGGGGCCCACGGTTTGCCTTAGCATAAAATCAATGAAGGTTCAAATTTGATCTTGCTGGATGAAAGGATTAGTGCATCTGAGAAATGTCAAAGAAAACAAGATTACGGTACATGTGATGCATAAAGAACTGAGGGCTAAGTATGCACGGGGTCTCCGCTGGGTCAGTTTGCTGGATCTGCTCCTTTACTCTGAAGGACAGGTAACATGCCAGTAAATCTTCACTGAAAATGCATTATTAACTCTACTTGCAATACAGTTCATCTTAGAAACACTATAAATTTCATGCTGAGAGCTGCATCTTTAAACTGCTATTAATATAGAATTAGATGTAGGTAAGCTAATGGAGGACTTGATGGCTGGGATGAGACAATTCCACTTGACCTGGGAGTGACCGATCAATTGAGGTGATCCTACTAGCTGCTTGTGGGATTATAGGATACCAACAGCCCCTTGGGACTCCCCCCATCCTGCCCAAGGTCCATGACCCCGTGTCAGGCCCCTGGATGGCTGGCTGAAGACCACACTGCCAAGGGACCATCATGGTCCATGATCTCCCTACTTCCTGTGTCATCGTCACTATGATGTGGTTTTTGCACTAAGCTCTGTTGAATAATGAAACGATTGTGCTGTGGCCCACTACGGCAGTTTTTACCATAAAAAGAAACTGAAGCTGGACCTCTTTCACACAGACCCATGGAGGCAGCACATACTCCTTATTTACAGAAAGCAACTTGACGTAGCCTGCCTGAGAATTTATGAAGTTTTTCCTAACTCTGCTTTACCTATCACATGATTCCAGGATGGTGGAGGTTGCAAGGGACCTCTGGAGGTCATCTGGTTCAAGTAGGACCTCCTATTGAAGTAGGACCATCTAAAGCCAATTGCCCAGACCATGTCCACAAAGCTTTTAAATATCTCCAAGAATGAAGATGCTACTACCTCCCCAGGCAACCTGTGATCAGTCACCCTCACAGTGAAAGTTTTTCCTGATTTTCTGAGGGAACCTCCCATGATTTAACTTGTGTCCATTGCCTCTAGTCCTGTTTCTGGCTGTCATCGAAGAGAGCCTTGCTCCATCTTCTTTAAACCCACTCTTCAGGTATTTGAACACATTTGCACCTGCTGTGGCTTTGGGCTTAGGAAGGGAGAAGCAGAGGCAGTGATCTCTTCTGTGGCAATGAATTAGAGACAACAGCATGAGGTGCAGGAAAAAAACCTCAATTCTTGTTGTAATCCAGAAGAAACTTAAACTCTGGTATTTTCTAATTTTGAGATACTCATCTTTTCAATTTAAACATAGTTTAATAAGTTTGGAGGATGGGATACACTTTTCCTTGCAATTATAGGACAGTATAATTTTCAACCAGTAGTTCAGTTTTTGTTCTCACCTAAACCGAGTTAGGTGTATCAGTTACTAAGAACTATGTTTGAACAATAATAGCTTTACATTAAAGAGGACTTATTTTAATAGATATTACTATTTCAAAATCTCATGTCAGTCAAATTCTGTTCTCAAATACATTTTTATTAATGTAAGGATCAATAAATTTGCTCTAGTCTCACCTAGAAAATCAGCTTTGCTAACATGTTTAAGCTACAAACTTCATTTTGAAATTTACATAGTTCCTATTTTACCTGAAAATAAGAATGAAAGACGAAAATCAGTGACACAAATATTTAATTTTCCTGTTATTTAGATATTATTGTGCATATGCCTGTATGCCCATGTGATATGCATGCAAACATATATATATACATGTGCTGTTTCTAGATACAATACGGTTTTATTGATAAGCAAAAGTTATCAGGGAAAATCTCTGACCTCAGTCACGCTGATGAGGCAAAACTGATAGGTCAGGAAGGTCAAGACCTCTTTCAATTAACCCCATACCATGTGAATAGCATTAGGTAATTACAGTGCCAGGGTGGATTAATTGTGGGTCTATTAGCATTTAGACATTGTAGTAGTCATGAGTGAAACTTAGAGTATACTACAACAGTCTGTTACCTGTAAGATGGTAAATACTGATACTTAAAAATATTTTTAACTAAATAAATCTCAGTTTCTAAGCAAGAAATTAGTACGACGGCCAAAATACTGTCATTAGTAAGATGAATCTCCCCGCAAGGCTTCAGAGTGAGGGGTAAGTACACTACCATCTAATTAAAGGAGTAGCTATAGGCCTTTATCCAAAAAACATTGAAGTCAATGGATGACAAGAATGATAACTGATGAGAAAAATACTGGTTATCTTTAAAATCATTATTAGATAATAAACTTAAATGCATATTATTGATGTATGAATTATAAATTTATTCAATTTGGCAAGATAACTAGTTTTTTATGGCTAATTTTCCCACCTTTCCAGCATTCATCAGCATCTCAATTTTACTTAGGAGAGTATATGTATGCTCGTAATACCAACATTTATAAATATTTCTGTGCAAGCACACCATAAGGAGTTTTTCAGTGAATTTGGGCTCAGAAAATTTAGTTTGCTCCTTCCTCTACTAGTACCTCTTAGTAAACATTCATTCCCCCTCCTATGTGAAGAAAAAAGAAAAAAATAAGAAATATGAGAACTGGATAAAGTAGGAATGTTTTGACATATTAGCCTCTCTTCAATTACATGTTCTACTTAGGTTGACAAATGGCCTTAAACTGCTAAATTAGTACCTTAGAGCACTTTTGAACTTTAGGTGCACTGAAGCTGGGTACATATGTAAGTGCAGCGGCCAAGCATTCAGGGGCATGACTTCTAATCAGAAAATTGCACCTCTCCTAACCTCTACAGTATAGGCCACAAGGATATTTGTGTTATCCTGGCTTTAGTATTAAGTTTTGAAATCTCAGAGCTATGTAATCACGGCTACAAAATCAATCAGTCTATATGTTTAGCTGCACGGATTGCTACAAGCCAATCACCTTTGTACACTGGTTTTCTCCCTGTGTCAAGACATTATGACCCTTGAACAGTGGTCTCCAGGCTCTGCAGCTGTCCCTGCCTCTGCTCAGCATCGAGGAAATCTGCAGATCATCTTCCCCAGTGAGTGGGTTCCTGGTCCAGACCTGTCTACTGGAACCATGACCAGTTGTGGTGTGAGACACCAGTTAGAAATACATTTCTTTCTTTCAAAGGGCAAGATACAGGAGGAAAAGCCCTGGTTACAAGCAGAGGTGCTCTGCTGGTGGTTGTGTGCTTCAATAACAGTGAGTGACTTCTGGCCTAAGGCCTGGGAAGTGAAGAGTGAGAAAAGAAGGTTCAGAGCAGGCAAATAGATGGTGCTTCTTGCACAACAGAAGAAGAGTGGTTGTGTACAGGTACCTGAACAAAATCTGAAATCCAAAGCTCTGTAAAGCTTTGGGCAGTTCTGTCCACAGAAAGGGCTCAGATGACAAGCTACTGCTTCTTTGAAAAAGATAGTCTAGTTCTTCATCAGTTTACTACGGTGACTGCTCTTACATCCATGACATCAGCATCCATTAACAACTGTGTCCAAGAGAAAGAGTATAGCAATATCCATAAGAGGGGGAGACTGTACTTCAACTATAGCAGGCTTCAGGCTTTATTATAATACAACAAATTGGATCGCAAGACACACTTTTTCAGACCACAACAAAATACTTGTGCTTGGCTTAGCTCATCTAGTGCAAAACCAAAACTAAAGCAGCCTTCTAAAACACCTCCATACCCATCCAATCCTGATTTTTATTTTTCTTTCTCCTGTACCTCAAGAAACTGCTCTCAATGGAAATTTAGGGAATATATTTTGCCTAAAAAGTTTTTTCCTAACATTTCTGCAAAATACTTGTTAATATAAACTGAAGTCTCTGCATTAATATCTTTGAATTGCTGTGTATATAGGATGAAAAAACTTATAAAAACCAGAATACAGTAGCCAATAAGAAAGGGGCAACCAAAGGACTGTCACACAGAGCAGACATGCAGCTGGGCCTCCACCATTGCAAGGACATCTTTGAATAATAAAATTTTACTTTTTATGGGCTGGATATCTGCTTTTCCATGGCTAGGTTTATTTCCATATAGGAATGGGAGGTTCTCTGGACAATCTTTACTTATTTTAGGCAGAGGATTTGACAAAGAGACAAGGAGAGGGGCACTGTGTTCCCTGTGGGATCTTCAGTTTGGGCCACACTGAAGTAAAAAAAATAGTGTCCTTCCTAAAATATGCGGAGATACACAAAGTCGCTTATAAGAGTCCTGGCCAATATTTTATCGCAAAGACTAATGCAGCAGGATTATTGACCTCTTTTAACCTTTTGACCTTGGTTAACTATATCTTAAAAAAATATAATTTACTCCATGCATTTTCCTCCATGAATGGGAGTAATTTTTTAACCTTGTGGTATTTGTTCAGCATAGTTCAGTCAGGACTAGGAAGAAAACAAATGTTTTAAACATAGTTGGTGGCATTATGAATTTTGAGCTTTATCATTGTAAAAGATGTTCACAGGCAGTCTTTTTATAAAAAATATACATTACGAAAAAAATATTACTCTTCCTATCAGAGAAAAGAATAAAAGATTGTTATTTTTCTCTTGAAATCATCATGAGTTACACACAAATTGCAAAGGGAAGTATCATTAAAGTATACGAGCAGTCTGCCCATATTTTTTTTAATATTTTAATTTTAAATCACTACAGATGTCATTACAAGTTGTAGATCTTTAGAAACACAATTTCTTCTTTGATCTGATGCCCCAGCTTCCTGGTTTAGGTGTTGGCTGTAGTGACAGAAAGTGCAAACTTGATGACAAAATAAAAGGCTGAAAGCATCTAATTAATTAACATCATTAAAAAGTTTCCTATTCCTCTTTGCACATAGTGTGTGTACTTATATTTTTACAGAGAGAGAATCCATGCTTCCTTGTACTTTAAGACATAAGAATTAGTTTTGGAAGATATAGCAATTTCCATTTAAAAGATTTTCCTTTTTCTTTTTCTGCCAGGAACAAGTCACAAGGAAACATACCTCCTTGTCCAGCTCTTTACAAGAAAACACTGACCTTATCAAAATTCAATCACAGTTATTTTTGTCCCTTTTACAAAGCCAGAGAAACACTACTGTACTGCTTCAGTTGTGATGGTCATCTAAAACTTTATTTTGTACAGTATCACAGTATAATAGTCCATTAATCTCAATATTAATTTTCATCTGTAAATATGTTGACTTTACAGCCTCAGAGCTAGAATTTTATGAAACTCAGAAGTGATAGAATATTGCCTGTGCTAGTAGGAACATCTCCATCCCAGTTCCATTCTATCACTGAGCCCTGACTTAGTGAATTATAAGGAGCAGTAAGTCTTCCAGCTACTAGGTTAATTACAAAAGATACTAAATACATTGTCCCAACAATATTTTGTTCTCAGAGTAGTACCACCACAAGCCTCAACTACACTTATGAGTTTCAGAGTTGTCAGAAACCACATATTTTATTTCATTGCAGTGTTGATAACATCAGAGCTACCAGGGTCTGTAAAGAGTAATATGGTTAGTAGTTAAAGATTTCTCATCTATAGCAAAAGATGTGCATAGCACTAATAAAGTTTATTGGTTTATAAATGTGTAATAAAAATCCTTCACATATTTAGTGTGAAACAGACCAAGTCTCAGGTGTTTCTGGGATTTTATGTCAATCTACCCATTTTGAGATGAAAAGTAAATGTTAATTACTCCCAAATGGCACTAATGAGTTGAACAGCTATTTAGCTGGGGGAAAGAGGTGAAGAAAAGATAATACTTCCACATCAGCAGGTTTTCCAGGCCAAGGAAATTGGATAAAAAGTCTTTCAGCTGTAAAGGAGATGGAAGATACTGTACACTGTAGCAACTGATGGACTAAAACATTCTTCAGATCAAATATTTATCTACCTGATAAGAAGGAGCTAATTTTGAAAAGTATTCAGCTCTTCTCTAGACCAAGCTGCTCATTGTATCTTGAATTAATATTAATTAAATCACTCTGTATCTCTTTAACCTTGGTTGCCTTTCAAAAAATGAAATAAATCATAGTTTTCCAGTAACTATTATGCAATATGGTTTGGCTGATGTTAATTAATTGTTCTATAATGTGATCAGTCCATTTCTTCCAGAAGTATTCTGAAGCACTATATGTCCAGTCCTTGGATTAATTAATAAATACGTAGGAAAAAATGAGGGGGAAAGGTAGGCATTTGAGAAACTAAACTAATCAAAGTGGTTTGTTTTATATGCTAGGCCAAAAAGCCTTAACATCCACTCTCAAGGTATGTACATTTAATGCCATTTAGCTTTTTTACCAGAACACCAGTAATTAAGAGATGCAACCTTAGTAATTACAACACGTAGTGCAGAAATTACTCTGCTGGTTAATGCTGCTGTTTGAATCCTAAAGGTCCTGACTTGAAGTGAAGTTCTGGTGGATCTCTTCAGTACAAATACTTGTCTTTTGACAGAAATAAACAGAAACAGAAATTTACAGGATTTTTTTTCAAGTTTTATTCATATCACACACACTCTGATTCTGAGTGTATCACATAGATCTTACAAGAAGACACTAGTAACTTTTCTGGGTTTATTATTATTTTTGTGGGTTTTTTTTTCACTTTGGTGCACAACTCCATTGCATTGTTTTATTACTCTAAGGTTGGATACTTCCTTTTCCTACTATAAAACACAACACACTCCTCAAAAAAACCACTAAGCCAACCGCAATATCTTTGTTTATTTGTTTCTATATTAAGTGACCCTGGAGCTGAAAGACCCTTGGTGGCCTTTTCAAAGCTCCTTAATATTTTATATCTGATGGAACTATATTTGGCAATGTAGTCCTTGTAGTTCAGGGAGTATTCCATGAATACCAGAAAGGTCTACTTCTCACTTCAGGTATGAACTCAGATCTCCATAGAAATCTTCTACTAAACCCCTCATGCCCTTCATAGTTCACCATCCATCTTTAGTGTGATAGAAGTTTCATTGGTCTCAGTCAGAAATTTAGTATATTTTCACTAGATATTTAAGCAAAAAAGTCTAGAAGAATAAAGGTAAGGCTTTATCTTCAGAATTAAATAATTTATCTTATCACTTCTTTTCTTTTTCATTTCTTTTTCTGATTATATTACATAGTGCAGAAATATCAACATATTAGAACTCTTAAGCCCCTTCCATGGCATTCAGAGCTTTAAATCCTAACCCCTATATGGCCTTATTTTACCAGTTTGTGAAGTGGAAACTGAAAATTTCATTAGCCTCTCAGCTGAATATGAAAAACCTGAGTGTTAACCAGTCCTCCCAGTGTAGAGGACTCCTTATGAATAACCTTGGAAATATTCAAGGAGAAAATGTTCCTCGATCTCAAATCACTCCAAAAATCTCCACTTGCGTCATAAAATCCCTGGATTTCACCACAGGCTGATGCAATTTAGAGGCTGCTGCAAGGATTCAGAGAAGAACAATGACTGATTAGTGCTTTCCTGTTTTGTTTTCCTTTTGTCCTTCTCTTGGGTTATGCAAACCAACAAATTATTACAGAAACTGGATTAAACTGCTCTGGAAATTATCCAGATCTCCAAGCCTAGTAGTTCTGAAGTATCGTCATATTGTTAACATCCACAAATAGTTATATTACGTATTTCTTCTGAAGCAGTAGCAACAATTTTCATAAATGTTTCTGTATATGATTACTATATTAATCCATTATGGAATGACTGTCACTGCTCATCCTTTGGTACTATGCTGCACAAAAGGTTATAATGTATAGCAATAACATTTAGACATGATTAATTGTGCTACAGGAACATACTGAAATGCTACTACACTTAATACTATGTTTGTCATTCTAGAATGATTTTTTACTGTTAAAATACTTTTTTGTGAGCAGCAGTAGTGATACTGCTCAAAGATTGCATCTGCAATTCTGCAAAAACCTGTGTTAGTTTTTGCTACCATCTAAATACCATTTTTGTAATAACAAGACTGGCTTCCAGCCACATTAGTCTGACCTAATCAGCAAGCACACTTTTAGCATTTCACACACACTTTTTGCTTAGATTTTGCTGAGTGTACACTTCACAATACAATTTTAACTAGGAGGGCATGTTTCTCGTACAGTTAATTTGCCTATTGAACTTAAATTTCCTATTAGTTGTGAGGAACACAGCATTTACATTCAGTGACATGTATTTTTAAGCAAATTCAGCCTTTATTCCACCAAAATCATTCAGTATGCATGCTTAGAAATCTTTAAGGGGGGTAGTCACATGTGCCTGGAAGCTTACTTTCGATGGGAGTAGTTCAAAGCATTTACATCAAAGCCCTAATTTTTTTGCCACTAAACACTGTGTAGGTGAATTTGGCAGACACTAAGTCTTACTTTCAAAGCCAGAGGCAAATGTATATTTCTCTAGGCTTGTTCTGCTCATGTTTTCATTAATTGCAAAGAATGTATTGCTTTAGGCTTACTTTACACTACAGATAACAAAATCAATTCAGCAGAAGTAAGAATTCTTTAAATCACCCACAGAATTATCTTAGATACAGACATTGAAGAATTTTGTGTTTCCTATTTTGCTGTGAAAAAATACTTCAGATTTGTCTTTATCTTCTTTTACAAGAAAAACCATATCCTCACTAGTAGAAGATAATTTACTTATATGCTCAGCAACACTAATGGTACTAACTCTTCAAATTGTTCTGAGATGGGTGACAGTTACAGAAAATGGGAAGAGAAAACTGAGTGGGGGTTGACTGCTAAAAAGAAGATATTTTAGCAGTTCCGTAGCTCTAGACTACAGTGACTATGTGGATAATTATAAAACTTATATTCTTGAACCTGACATACCTGCAGTAACCCATGTTGCCTCCACTGACAGTATCAGACTGTCAGTGTCTCTGTTCACTCCTCAGCTACATGTTAGAAGGGACAAGAGAAAGAAAGGCATTTTTGTTGATGGAGCTTGTTATCTGTGGGAATTGCAGTGACAAATACAAAGGAATTAAGGAAGTAAGACAGAAGACCAGTGAAAAATAAATTATGTGTAAGCTGCTAGTAGAATCTTCAGGGTAAAAAATAATCTTCCTTCAGGAGGAATGGAAAATCATGGATTTTAGCAACCTTATTTTTATATGCTTCTTGTACACCATTCCCAGTCACAGATAGAAAACACTTGCACCGTGCCAAACTGTGGTTCTGGTAGGGAGGTGACAGAGACCAAGAAAAAAGGGAATACTCACTAAGGTCACCTTGGGCAAAAAACCCTGTGCTTGGGTTCCTACATGGTTTTAGTTTCAGCTCTGGAGACTCACGCAGCAGGAAAGCAACTTTTCAGACGAAACTCTTCAAATACTCTAGCAAAGATGGGGAAGCTTCTTATCCAACATGTCAAGCAGAGTTGATGTACAATAGTTGTCAGGGTAGCAGCCCCTCAAGCTGGAGTGGGATTAAGATGCCTGGAATACTAATGCAGTAATTAATACTAATAATAATGTAATAGTAATAATTACAAATAAAGTAATTACAAATTACAAATAGTAAATTTTAAGTCTGAGGTATCTGGAGTCATCTGTGGTTGCAGAGGTTTTGCTCACTGGGTTTTCACAAAGGTCAGCGTGTGTAACAAATCAAGGAATTTAACTGTCTTGATTAATTATATCCCTACAAAGAATAGAGACTTGGATAGATACTTTCCTTCCAACTGGAATGGAAAGACCAGAGGGGAGCCAAATTCTCTGGTCTTCCCATAAGCATTAAATTATCACTGGGGTTTCTCAAATCCAAGACCCTGCTTGTCTTTACTGAAGGTTTCTCTATTTCACACATGCAAACAAAGAACTCTCACAGGATGAAAACTCTTCTTGTGCTTGAGGCAAAAAGGAAAGCTTTTTCTTTTGTGATGAGTATAAGCTTAGGGCCAGAGTTTTTAAGCACATAGGACCAGGCTCTCTATCATTGTCAACCACAGAAGGTTACAACAGGAAAGAAGCAGCATCTCAGTAGGGTAATGTAAACACATGCTGCGGAAGTAAGGGCTACATTTAAGAAATTAAGGAAGTTGATGTTTTGGGTCAATGATAATTTTTCTGTAAATTCCTGGGAGGTCTAACTGTACTTTGGGAGATCTTTGGTTTTTCAGGATTGTAAAGCTGCTGAGTTCTCCTCCACACATACAGAAAAAAACCCCAGTGCTATGCACTATATAGTTGTGCTAAGAAGTAAAGCTCTTTGTAGGAACAGCTCACCATTTTCTTTGCATTCCAGTGAAGCCAGTGTTGGAATGCCACTAAAGTCCTGGCATCTGCTTTTCTTAGTAGGTGGCTGGACGTGAGAAAGCTTTTTGTGAGGTTCTACCCAAAAGGCAGCAGTAGCAGCACAGGGATTATGACTGTCAAAAGTTGTCTATTTGCTTCACTAGTGCCTGTGTGCATACTAATAGAGTAATCTGATTATTTTTGAAAGAGGTGTGCTTGGTGCTTGGTTAGTTTAATAATCAAGGACTAAATAGCAGAGGTTTTATACGGTAGGGATTAAATTATCTGCCTTTATGTTTTGTGTTTCTTTTTGCGTTCTCCCTTCTCAGTGTCCTATTTACGTGCTGCTGTTTGAATCTCCCACCTCCTCAACTCTGCTTTTGGTGCTGTTCTGCTCCCATCTTTCACTATCCTTTGTTTGTTATAAATAAGATGCGATTGTAGTTACACACCTGCTGTTCTCATTTCATGATAGCATTGGAACACTTCTTTCCCAGCAAAGTGAGGCCGACAGCATCAGAGCTTTTTGTTGGCTTTTTCTTCTTTTTTTGCACATCTTTTTGAATATTTAGCATTAAGTGTAAAGCAGTCCTTTCCTTTCACATTACTGCTGTTTTGAACAAGCAAGGTTTCAATGTTTTTGAAAATAAGAGAACAAAAAATCTATTCTTTTGGACACATCTTTGCTATTTTGCTCTATAATAACAATATTGACTTTCCTCCTCATGCCAGTAGATCATCTACTTTGAGGCCAGGGTAATAAAGATGCTTAATTTGTCTGTCACCTAACCTTGACTTTTTTTTTTAAGTTGCATACGTTGTGTGTTATAGAAGAAGACTCTCTCATAAATAAATTACATGTATCATAACCATCTCGCTTCATTTCAAATTATCTAAAATGCATGTCCCTGCTCATGCCACCTTCACTTCTTTTCACTAAGTTATTTCAGAATTACTTCTTCTGGTTCATTCCTAAACATTGAAAGTGACACACCAGAAGGCTATGCTGCCATTCAAAGAGACTTAGACAGGCTTGGAGGAATGGGCGGGGAGAAATCTTGTGAAGTTCAACAAGGGCAAGTGTAGAGTTTTGCACTTGGGAAAGAATAACCCCATGTGCCAGTATAGATTGGGGACTGACCTGCTAGAGAGCAGCGCAGGGGAAAGGGACCTGGGGATTCTGGTGGACAGCAGGATGCCCATGAGCCAGCACTGTCCCCTGGTTGCCAAGAAGGCCAATGGCATCTTGGCGTGTATTAGAATGGGAGTAGCTAGTAGGTCGAGAGAGGTCCTACTGCCTCTCTACTCTGCTCTGGTGAGGCCACATCTGGAATATTGTGTCCAGTCCTGGGCCCCTCAGCTCAAGAGAGACAGGGAACTGCTTGAGAGTCCAGCGCAGAGCCACACAGATGCTGAAGGGAGTGGAACATCTCCCTTGTGAGGAAAGGCTGAAGGAGCTGGGTCTCTTTAGCTTGGAGAAGAGGAGGCTGAGGGGCGACCTCATTCATATATCAAGGGGGAGTGTCAGGAGGACAGAGCCAGGCTCTTTTCAGTGATGTCCAGTGATAGGACAAGGGGCAGTGGATACAAGCTGCAACATAGGGGATTTCCATAAAAACATTAGAAAAAACTTTTTCCCTGTGAGGGTGACAGAGCCCTGGCACAGGCTGCCCAGGGAGGTTGTGGAGTCTCCTTCTCTGGAGACATTCAAAACCTGCCTGGACATGTTCCTGTGTGACCTACTGTAGGTGATCCTGCTCTGGCAGGGGGGCTGGACTAGATGATCTTTTGAGGTCCATTCCAGCCCCTGACATTCTGTGATTCTGTGATTCTGTGATTCTGTGATTTTGGTTTTAGTTTCATTTATTCAGCATTACTCTGACTTGAACACACATCATCACCATCCCCTTCAAACTGTTTGCACCATTAACTGTGCCAGCTCTCTATTTATTGCCTGTTCCCAGCCCTTTTTTTCCAACTGTTGCCATGTGTTTACTGTTACCATCTGCTTGCTGCACATTTACATTTTACTTAAAACCCTATCTATGTTCACATTGGTTGCAGATGGAGAGGTCTTTTTGTTGGTTTCTTCATAAGTTAATTTACTATCAAAGAAAAAGGAAAAATTACCTGAAGTAATTACTTCCTCTCAGTCTCCATTTTGCAGGGTGGAAAGTGTAAATTAGTCATGTGCAGAAATGTAGAATCAAGTATGCTGTTGAGGCTAAACAACTTTTACATATGTATTTATTAATTGAGAGAATTATATTTAGGAGCAACAGCTATAAAAGGTCCTCACAATTCCTTACTTGATTTTGAATGTTATCAGCTTTCATGTTATCAGCTGCAGTATCTGAGTTAGAAGTTAATCCATTGCAGCTTTGGGATAAATATAAAATGCTAAGATTATATGGAATGCTATTATTATTTGCATACCCTTCAAATCAATTAAATAAATGAAGCCAATAAAACTAGAAGCTAAATAAAGCATTATCATCACAGCAGATTTTAGTCATGATTATGTACATAAAACTCCAAAATAGTACAGCTTGTACCCTTTGATTTAATCCAACTGCCTTTGAATTTACATTAGTAAAAACTCAAACTAGAAATTCATTAATTCTCTTTGCAAACAGACTTCTATAATATCTTGGCAAATATGAGTGTTGTTTATAATCATTTTATGAATGGAAATGAAATCTATTGTGCATTTGGTAGATATATTAGAATCTTGAATGTCTTAGAATATGTGGTATCTTCAGTACCATATATTAGGATTATTAGACACTGGATATCTTAGAATATGTGGAGACTTCAATACTGAGAGCATTTTCTGTTACTATCGACATCTTGCAATGCTACATGGGGACTACTTTTATGAGAAAAATTTGAACCTTATATGATCACAATTTGTATATTATAAATTAATATACACCTTCAAGTCAATGTTGTGAGCTTTTCCTTGATTTGACATTTCCTTAAAAGTTTTAAGATGAAAATTCAGGTGTTACTTGAACATCAGGTTACGTCAAGAATCTGTAACAGCAAAATAATTCAGACTTCTACAAAAATATACACAAAAAGTTATTTCTTTTACACCACGTGTACCTTGACAAAAAGAGAAATTGAGAAATTGTGAATTATTCCTTTTGTCCTAACCATCTGTCAGCAACCTTCCCTCTTTTCTATTTTTTTTGAACATGCTAAGTTGTTTGTATGCTCTAATGAAACTGAGCCACCCAGGGACACTGAGAGAAGTGAAATGAAAGAAGAACATAAGGCTGTCGAAGCTTCTTGTTTAATGAACCTTTATTAACCTCCTACACATTCCTTCTCATTATGTTGATTTCGGTCTTAGAAAAGATTTAAAAAATATATTCAGAGAAACTGCCTGCCATGGAGGAGTTTGGTTTGTGAGGAATGTGGTGGTATGCAAGTTCTTTCAACGCGGAAAGAGAAAAAATAAAAATGATTACCAATTAAGGCAAAGTAATTCAGCAAGCCAGAGACAACTGCAGAATAGCCCTGCTAAGACTGAAATGGTATAACTACAGGTAAATAGTGCAATCCTAGTAAGGATTTGTAAAAATCAGTTCCTATGAGACAACTTTGCAATAAAATTAATTTGTCGCTGAAGACCTTCACCGAGAGAATTAACACTTGAGAGGAAAAGAACTGCCTCACTGTATATGGTGTGACTACATAGCATAAACCAGTAGAGACTAAATAAACCGTTATTAAAGTCACTACCGAGCAAGGAAATAGCGGAGTCTTGCAAACATACACTTAAATTGATAACATCTTAGAGTCAAAATAGCTATGTTGATTTATAGTAGCTACTGGCCAAGAGGAAACTGCACTGTATTTTGCCACATTGCAAGCTCAGCTTTAAGGATTTCAACTTCAGTGCTCCTGCCTTGCAGAATGAAAGAGAAACTTGCTAATTTGCTTATGACCCCAAGGCACAATTGTCGTGAAATACATTGTCCCCCTTAAGTAGCTTAATATTTCTCTAGCCGTTCTTATTTCTAACACGACTACAATCCCTTTCCTGACCAGGTCTTGGGCACAAGGAAGCACCCTTTTCTGCTCTCAGCAGGTAGTCTAAATATCTTTAGTCCTTTAGCTCAGATATACCTGAATTCCTCTTTGGTTGTACAGAAACAATCCAGTTCGTGCAAATCTCTGACATGAAATACAATTCTATCTTAATAACATTACCGAAGGTGAAAGTGAATATTGAGCATTGTTAAAAGAAGACCCTAGTCTACACAGATTCTGGGATGTTATAGTAGCTGTGAGGAGATTTAATAAAAGTTTCCACATCCCAGACACTGAGTTTCCACATGGAGCTGCAGAACTGACAGAGTTGCAAATATTTGTGACATTATCCCAAAGTTAAATGAGGATTCAGATCAAAATTTTGCAGATTAGCCACATAAAAGATCTGAACAAACAATGTTGCCCTATTTTTGCTTTTTTGTTTCAAATAAAATTAGGCTACATAAAAAGCTAGTCAATCCAAAATCCTCAAACATGACGTCTTCATTCTGTATTGATTTTCTAGCTGCCTGTTCAGAGAAAGCATCTTTAGATTGTATGTTTACATCATATACTCCTGTGCCTTTTGAAGGCACATCTTTTTGCTTCTTCTGAAGGTGTGAAAGTAGATAGTAGCATTTGTGGGAAGACACCAGCTGTACTGGATCCATAATAGTAATATTGGAGAAAGGAAGCTGGAAGGGAAAGCAACATGCAGAAGACAGAAAAAAAACCCAGAAGGGAGTAGTTTATCTTGCAATACAGATGGCTTGTCCTAGCAGCAGACTTTAATTACCTTATTAAAATAACTACTTTTGGAGTGAGGGGCTTGTTGAAATATCCAATAAAGTAAAAAATTCCAGAGTACAGAGTGTATATTTTTCTTTGGATATTCCTTGTCCAATTATTTTCAACAAAACAACTCCACCTATAACCTTGAGGATATATTTACCTGCATAGGTAAAAAAGAAATCTCTAGCCAGAAAAAATTATTACCTAGACAACTAAGAAATCGCTGTTATCTATATTTAACCAGGACAAAAATAGGAAACAGCAATTTGGTGATTTGACACAAGTTGTCCAGCAATTTGTGATGCTTTGAATTCTGCCCCAATACTTCTGTCTTCTAGTCCTGAGAAAGAAGTTGTCAGGTTGAGTATCTAGAAGCATATCTTTTTGGATCTCTGCAATAAATCTCTACTGGACTCTGTCAGTATTCCAGCTCCTTTAGCTACATCCGCTTCCATGGTTGTTCCTTTAAAGACAATGCAATGCACAGCCATATGGTCGTGCCTTTTTCTACACACACTAAACAGCATTAAGGCGAATGTCAAATGCAGAGATGACAGAAATAAATTGCGCAAAAATGATGAATCACGGAGGATTATTTAGTAATAGCAGAAACTTGTAGTCAGTACCAACCTTTGCTCAGGTGGCAATATTTCTAGGGGATTAATAATTGCAAACAGTGCATATATACTTTTCTGAATCTTTGAATTTCTATGTGTTTTTGTCTGTTTAACCAATATTTATTCTTGCTCTATTGTATTTGTCTACTAAAAGATATCAAAATGAAAGCAGTCTAAAGATTTTTTCAAAGATTTACTTATTGTATTAGCAATTTTGAGATATTTTTTATATAAAGCAAATGTTAATGTATGACCTTCTGCAATTGCATTTTTACATTCTGAAGTGACAAACGGATTTGAAAATACCCTGGTACCTTTCATCTCTCAGTGATGTGTACTTCAAAAACTTTGAGAATACTATGACTAGCTTTGATGACACTCCTTGAAGAACGTAGTGTATACTCATAGTTGACAAAGTGCAGCAGAAGAGAACATTCATTGAACCATTTTATAATTACAGAAAAAAGTTTACTGAGAATTTTGGCCACAATTTCAAGTGAATCACATTACATATTTGCTGTAATTCCTATCTCATGAACTAAAAAAAATCCCCAAAGTACTCTTGACCTAGTGGAGAACTCTGTTACGTAAGATGTCTAATTCTGTTAAACTAACAGGGACCACACCATGTTTACAATCCATGTTTTAATTTAAATGCAAGATTTTCTATGGAAATACCTAGCTTTATGTCTTTTATCCTTAAAATTGGAAATTATACCATAAAATCATAGGGCGGTTTGTGTTGGAAAGGTCCTTAAAGATCATCTCATGCCAAGCCCTGCCATGTTTTCTCATATATAGAAAAGTGTTTATTGTCTTACTATACGAGTATACTTCTCCATGGACACCCCCTTGTCGCGGGGGAGAAGCTTGCGTGCCCTTATGAGGTTGCGAGCTATGCTGGCCGTGGCATATGCCTCCGAAAGGGTCTCCCATTCCAGACAGGTCTCAACTGAAGGGTCAGACTAAGTGCATCCATGGGCAGGATGGGCTCACTAGACTCCCAGCAACCATCCTAGGAGAAGGACAACTCTTAGCTCCAAACCTGGGCAGATGGACCTCGTTTAGCCCTGTAAGGACGTCCATCTAAGAGAAGGACACTCTAACTAAACCTACGTCCTGAGGACTTTGCTGTCACCATCCAAGCTCGCTAGGCCCTGGCAGATGAAGCTTAGGAGTAAAGAGTGCGGCCAGCTCTGCACACGCTGAGCCTCACCTAAAAAATCCATTGCGCAGGCTTGAAGGTTACACCAGCATTTGTAAAGTCCTGTAGCAACAGGCGAGGGACGAAACGGCAGGTGATGAGGTGCCCTGGAAGCTGCAGATCCAACCCTGCATGCAGGCGGTTCAGGACATTGGTTGCTTGAGACTGACCCCGAAGATGACAGTCTTGTTCGGCAACATCCTGAATGACCAAGCAACCTTTTTCAAGGAGACCACTGCTTGCTCCACACGGAGAGGGGCCTAGAAACGGTGGCCTAACTAAAGGTCATCTCCACCCTCCATCCGGTTGGATAACCGTGGCCAGCGGGCATCTTCTGATGCGGTTGAACAAACACAAAGAGACAAAGGCATACACCTGCCTCCAAAGGTGTGTTCAGATTGACACTCGCGTGTTGGAACATAAGAACCATGCCTGATACTGCGGATAGTGGACATCCTGAGTGGCGTTCTGCTGTAATTGCTCACGAACTATCACAACTCAGCATCAACATTGCTGCTCTCAGTGAAGTTCAACTAAACTATCACAACTCAGCATCAACATTGCTGCTGTCAGTGAAGTTCAACTCCATGAGGAAGGCAGACTCAAAGAACACGGTGCCTGCTACACATTCTATTGGTCAGATAAAACCAAAACTGAAAGACACCTTTCAGGAGTTGGTTTCATGATTAAAAACTCCATCGCCTCCAAACTTGAAAATCTGCCTACAGGTCATTCTGATTGCATTATCTCCCTATGCCTCCCACTACACAACAAGCAACACGTTGTTCTCTTCAGCATATATGCCTCAACTCTCCAAGCTGACCCTGCAGAAAAGGACAAGTTTTACACTGACCTGCACTGCTTCACCCAAAAGGTTCCTGCAGGTGATAAGATCATAATCCTTGGTGACTTCAACGCCAGAGTAGGAAAGAACTTTGAAGCCTAGAAAGGAGAGCTAGGCAAGCATGGTGTTGGAAACTGCAATGACAATGGATAGCTTTTGCTAGAGTTTTGTGCAGAGCAGCAGCTCACCATCACCAACACTATCTTTCAGCAGAAAGACAGCTTGAAGACAACCTGGATGCATCCTCGATCCAAGCACTGGCACCTCATTGACTACGTCTTAGTG
>NW_009726537.1:0-247 GCF_000703405.1 Apaloderma vittatum | reverse complement strand
AAAACAGCTACAGTGGGAGACAGCTTCCAGGCAAACCTTCAAACTAGACTTGAAGACCATCGCATGGATCGCTCTCCTGGGGCGCTTTGGCAGCATATTAAAAATAGCATCCTCCAGTCTTCTGTAGAATCTTTAGGAAAAGACACAACTATGCATGGATTCAGGTGACCACAGAGGATTCTATGAAAACAGTGTACGGACCCACACACCACATTAAAAGCCAGCTGCTAAGCGCAGACGGCCAAAT
>NW_009726536.1:33205-34703 GCF_000703405.1 Apaloderma vittatum | reverse complement strand
CTTGGGATGCTCCTTGGCCCCGAGGGTTCATTCCATCCAAGGAGCTCGGGGCGATTCTCTCCAGGGGCCTGGCTCATCAGGGTGCACAGCCCTTAAACATCCCAAAAGTCAGCCGCGGAGCGCAAGAGCCGGCTCCTCCGTGAGGAGGATTCCTCACTCTGTCCAGTTGTAGGAAAAATTCTTTCCTTCCCTCCTCCGGGAGGATTGGCACGGGGTGTCTTGCCTCGCAGGGGATTGTTTCCTTCACAATTACTTATTTTTAGACTCAAAAAGTCATGGTGTGATTGACTTAGGCCAGGGCACCCAAAGCTGCCATTCCCCAGCACACACCTCCTCCTGTGCCACCAGCATCACAGTCAGGCTGCTAAAAATAAAGCCTCCAGGTTATTTTTCACCATTCCTGTTATTTATTTGCACGCGCTATGGAGCTGTGACTCATGAAAAGACGTGCCATGTTCTGTGTCATCCGCAAAAGTAACCCGAGTGCTTTACCTGGCCTGAAATAATAATGCCATTGACACAATAATGTTGAGTTAGTCACCGGATCAGACAAAGGGACAATAACTACGCTGTACAGATCATGACATCTGATGCCAAAAATTTTGCAATACGAAGATGCCTAATTTGTTAAACTCGTGGTGGGGCGGGTTTGGTTTTTTTTTTTAACAGACTGAACCAGGATGTATAAATTTAAATTGGAATTTGGCAACGCTGACTGATGTCTTGCACATAAAGCTTTGAAAATATCAACTCAGCGTTCACGCCTCTCTGCTGTAAGCAAACCAGAGCACTTGTGTTGATTTGATTAGTAAACATTAAATATTTTTTTCCGTCAGAATTAGCACCTTTTCAAAATAATTTTTTACATCATTGTCAATAATTGAGCGTTGAAGGAAACCAACCCCAGCACCATGAGCACAGGCTATAAGACGACAAAGATAGATAGGGAGCTAAAAGTGTAACGGACTTCCCAGTTCCCTCTCAGGTTCAAAGCAGCCACAGCTCTGGGAGGTCAGACCAGAAAGGGAATTTCTCATGAAACAAAGAATCCAAAACACCCACCAAGCGATGTGTTAATTCTGAGCGAACGGGCTGAAACTTAGAGAAACAAGCTCAAAAAGCTAATTTTGAAATTTCCTTTAAAGCTATCCCGCTAAAATATGTACTCAATAAATACCCTGGGATTTTCCCTGAGGGTTTAAAACTTGCCTCTGATGAGATGTGACATTCATCAGCATCACCAGCAGTGGGAGGGGAGGACAACGGGGAAAGAAAAATGACACATTGGACAAGGGTTGCATCCATCCTCGAAGGCAAGTGCTGCGATAACGCGGCTTCACGCCGAAACCAACTCAAGCTGCGGCGCCGGGGCCGCTGGCTTTGGCTGGGGAGCAGGACACATTCCTCCGTGGTGAGACGCCGCTGCCCGAGCGAGGGGAACAATAGGCACGGCGCGATCCAGGAAAAAGGCGGGAGCTGCGGCAGACATCGTCTGCCC